>NW_022157890.1:0-168790 GCF_003316985.1 Fusarium coffeatum | reverse complement strand
TGCTCAAGGATCGTAATTGCATCCTTGATTCGTCGGTTGTCAAGGTATGCGCTTGCCAGTACGTGCTTTGAGGCTAGTCGAAAATGATCCTTCTCATCTAATGTCCCTCTCTGAATATTTACCATGTGCTCAAGGATCACAATCGCATCCTCAATTCGTTGGTCATTGAGATATGCGCTTGCCAGTACGTGCTCTGAAGCTAGTCGAGAATGATCCTTCTCGTCTAGTATCTCTCTCTCAACATTTACCACGTGCTCAAGGATCGTAATTGCATCCTTGATTCGTCGGTTATCGAGGTATGCGCTTGCTAGTACGTGCTCTGAGGCTAGTCGAGAATGGTTCTTCTCGTCTAGCGTCTTTTTCTTAACATTTACCACGTGCTCAATAATCGTAATCGCATCCTCAATTCGTCGGTTATTAAGGTATGCTCTTGCAAGGTCGTGCTCTGAGCATAGTCGATCATGGTCTGTTTCATAACAACGGTCCTGTCTCCACCGATATACCTCCTCAAAACATCTTATCGCTTCTTTGAATCGTCTGTCTGCATAGAAGGTGTTTCCAACCTTCTGAAAAAGCCGAAAAACTTCTGATGTTTTATCCTCGTGGTTTTGATTTAGCAGCCGCATTGCATGTGGCAGATACTCCCTCCTTTGGCCATAGTGAGCATCGATTATTACAGGAAACCTCGCTGCAATGTGGCGTATTGCAGCGTTCGAAGCTTCTCTCTCTCGATCCTGCTTCTTAAGCCAACCTCGTGTTGCCGTGTGCACAAGGCTGTGCATATCGAATACATCGCTCTCCTCCCTACGAACCAGAAAAGAGTAGCTGCAAAGTGTACCGATAGCCCATTCCAACTCGTCACCCTCTGCACCAGGCAGTATTGACTGGGGAATCTCCTTTGGCTCGATGTAAGAGATGAATGATAAAAGATCAACAGCAAGTTGGTCCGACTTTTGGATCTGGTGGAAAGACACAATCCATGTTGTTCCTATTGCATTCTGGGAACCCTTGTATCGGGTATTGTCTCTGAACTCCCTGTCAAGAACGCTCGGATCTTTGTGCTCGGCATTTTGTAAGAGCCCTAAATATGTCCGTATGGGCGCTCTGGTTTGATTGAGGTATGCGGCAGCCTGCGTAATGGCCAGTGGGAGAAAGGTCAAATATGTGAGCAGCTTGATGACTGATGTTTCGTCCTGAAGGAGCTGTTTTCGCACCAGAGACTTTTCCAAGAGCACCATTGATTCTTTCTGGTCCATTTGTTCGATATCAATCACATCGGATTGCGCGAAAGCCTCAGCGACTTGCCCAGACCGCGTCGTCAACAATATGATAACGTCTTCTCTTTGGGGCAAAAACCCTTCCAGCCCTGGCTTTTCAGCAGATCCAAGAATAAGCTCCTCATCATCGGCATTATCCACAATTAGCAGCCACTTGCCAGCTTCATCGGAGCTGAGGTATTGGCAGACTAGATTCTTCACATCATCGTCTTCGCTCCTCTCCTGCAACCCAAGCATTTTTGCAATGTCCCCGTAAGCACGTTCTGCAGTTTCATCGCTCAGAACTGGCACCCAGAAGATCGAATAGTCTGGTCGGTGGTCCTTGATCTGATAGGCAAAACGCAACGCGATTTGAGTCTTACCGACCCCACCAAGCCCGACGAGTGACATCCTCTGGCTCGGGTCCTGACCGAAGAACTTGTCTTCTAAAGCGTTCAAGATGGATGTGCGACCAGTGAAGCGTGTGTTTCTGGTGAACGGGATATAATAACATGATCTAGAAGTCTTCTCTAATGTATCGTGAGCGACTTGTCCTTATTTGTATAGCTTGAATTGCTTTTTGATGATTACTCACCAGTCAAATCTACTGTCTTGTCATTCGAGCGAATCTCATCGAGCAATGCTCTAGCATATGAAGCCGCCATCGCTGCCGCATACGGCTGCCAATTTTTGTTTTTATGCCGATCGCCGTAGTCGCATACTCCCCGAATGACGCCCACAGGAATTCGGTTCATTGTTCCTGCCGCTTCCATTTCTAAACCAATAATGCCATATCTGTCCCTCAGCTCATTTCGCCTTTCTGCGTTCTTTAATAGCTTGTCCCCTGATCCGATTGGGCCATACCACACTCGAGTGCGTCGATAGTCTGGTGTTGATCGTGGGGAACGTTCAACGACCTCCTCTTGTCCACCGTTGCAAACAAGGTATAATGTGTCGTTGTCTTGCCCTGGATCGGAAAATGTGCCAGTTGCATGCTCACAGTGGCGTATTTTCTCGTAAAATGGTAAAAGCTTCTCTGTGTCGTATGGCGCCTCGAGCTTGATGCTACCTATGGCTGCTCGTACAATTGGTTCAGTCGTGGCAAGGCTGTGGCCAAGTCGGAGGGGTTGAAACCCGTCTTCCGTTTCTTTGCCGAGGTCATACGGGACCAGTCCCGCGCTTTCGCCGTCAGCGAGTCCTACAAGCACGTCACCGAGCCGTATATCGCGCTCAGGGACACGGGAAAGGTCAGGGAGTCCCGCTGCCACACCGACGAGCAAGCCAAACCAGAGGTTGGGGAAAATTTTCTTCACCTGGCTTGCCAGTGCAGCCGCGGAGCCCGTGCCGTATTCCTGACCTGCTGGCAGAGTTGCGATGATAATGTTATGGTCGCCCATGGAACCCGCCTGAAACACGTAATCATCGCCACGGTTGACAGGAAACCGGCCGCGGTGTCGTTCGTCTAGTAAACATATGGCAGCCCTAGCTTCGATCTCGAGTGGAGCTATCCAGGCTATTTTATAGTCCCTGGGGTCGAGTGTATCCGATCGATCGACGTAGCTTCTTCGCATGGCCGGCATCTTATCGGAGTCTGTTGGCGCGTAGTCTAGTGAGTAGATGCGACCGAAATATTATAAATTCGTCGATACGGAATCAATTGCTGACAGCGTTAAGACCGCCGTGCTCGTGCGGCTGAAGGAGCAACGAGACATACCCCGCACATAAGAAGACTGAGCGTACGCCTAACTGTACGGCGTGCTGACAAGGACCCTGGAACAAAAATTTAATTGCACAGGGATCCTGACTTTTTCATTACCCTGCGGCTACTGAGGAGGCCAATTACCAGGATGAAATTCTCTTTTGAGACAGCTTGTAAACTATGTGGATACTTAAGAAGTTTAACAATTCTGGATATCGTTTTCTACTGTAGAATCCTAGAAGTGTCTTTGATGAATTTGTCTGCGTCGATGCTATGCAGTGCTTCTACTGTAGTGCATTGGGACTTTATGGGGCGTGACGTTCGATCGAGAACAAGAGCAGATGTTACGTGTTATAACGACAAAGTACTGAATGGGGACGGAAAGGACATATGGCCACTTACTCCTTCCTAAGCAAGCCAGCATGAGTTTGTCGTCTGGATGCATCGACGGCGAGGAAGGCTGGCCTATCTAATGGCCATGCAGAGCTCTAATTCGAACGTCTACGAATGCGATTACTGGAACATCGACTACCGAGCTCCATTGCTCACCGCATTCGACAGTCCCATCGGGAATCTTGCCGAGCTGAGCCAAGCCCCAGGAGGTACCTTAAGACTATTGTTGCTTCAGTCAAGTGACTGGAACCCTGCCTTTCAGGATGACGAAACTGACCCAACTTATATTCACTACAACATTCAGTAGAGGTTACGGCTACCTGTACACGAACAAGCAATTTCAAGAACTTTCGGATGATTCGCCGTTATTTTGAATCCGCCAAAACTTCCAAACCGCCTCCTCATGATGGGCGAAGAGATAGGACAAGCTATGACAGTATTGACACATCCGAGACGGACTTGATCTAGCTACAATAGCCACAATAGTCACAGTACAGTAATGTCGGCGCATTTTTCTCTAAGAAGTATTGAAGCACAGTGATCGATTACTACGTACTATAAGTTTTGTATCTGGTGCAAATAACATAGACCTAGGTATGCCCACTGCTTACGGCCGTGTCCCACGGTCTTTTGTATTTACAAAAAGAAATCCTCCCCTAGCATTTTAAAAAGTTTCGTGGCGTTTTGCAAGCACACTGCGGCCAAAGAGTCTTGACCTAAATATTACTATGCTCGCAAGCGTTTGACTTCCCTAGAAGCACTTTCACAATCTCTCTGTTGCCTCTTTTGCGGGTTATGTCTATCAAGCCCGCCTTGTGCATCAACATCTGCTCCTTTCTCCAGTAACAGCGCCACAATCTCACTGTGGCCTCTAGCTGAAGCTGCTTGTAGAGCACTGCTGTAGTGTCTGCCTTGTGCGTTAATATTTGCTCCGTTCTCCAGCAATAGCTTCACAATCTTAAAGTAGCCTTTAATTGAAGCTGCTTGTAGAGCATTCCTGTAGAACCCGCCTTGTGCATTAACATCTGCTCCTTCCTCCAGCAATAGCTCTACAATCTTACTGTAGCCTTTAGCTGAAGCTTCTTGTAGAGCACTGCTGTAGTGCCTGCCTTGTGCATTAACATCTGCTCCTTTCTCTAGCAATAGCTTTACAATCTCACTGTAGCCTCTAGCTGAAGCTTCTTCTAGAGCATTGCTGCAGTACCTGCCTTGTGCGTTACTATTTGCTCCTTTCTCCAGCAATAGCTTCACAATCTCACTGTGGCCTTTAGTCGAAGCTGCTTGTAGAGCATGCCTGTGGAACCCGCCTTGTGCATTAACATCTGCTCCTTCCTCCAGCAACAGCCCTACAATCTCACTGTAGCCGTTAGCTGAAGCTGCTTGTAAAGCATTTCCGTAGTTCCCGCCTTGTGCATTAACGTCTGCTCCTTCCTCCAGCAATAGCCCTACAATCTTAAAGTGGCCGTTAGCTGAAGCTGCTTGTAGAGCATTACCGGAGCGCCTGCTTTGTACATCAATGTCTGCTCCTTTCTCCAGCAACAGCTCTACAATCTTAAAGTGGCCGTTAGCTGAAGCTGCTTGTAAAGCATTTCCGTAGTTCCCGCCTTGTGCATTAACGTCTGCTCCTTTGTTAATCAGTTCTCGGGCCACATTTGAGAGCCCTGCCAGGCAGGAGTAATAGAGCCTAGACCCCCTTGGCGGGCCAGGATCTTTGTCCCAACTCCGATCCGCTTGAAACAATCGACACCATCGTTGGAAAGTTTCTTCTCCCTCCACGAACATCAACATTGCTTGGAAAGAATCTTGGAACGCCTCTGCTAAAGAACCAAACCTCGTCCATGTCTTCGCTGCAAACCGTGCCATAGGAAAATTCTGATTGATGCCGTCATGACTACCCGTGATGTCCTTTAAATAAGTCAGGCATGTTCGCGTGATGGTGTTGCCAGCCCTTGGGCGTCCGAAATCCGCTTGAGCTTCTAGGAATTCTTTTACTGAAAAGTGCGCAAGGTGCAGCTCCTTTTTTATCATGTCTCGTTGTATCCCCACTTCGACAATTGAAATCAAGCCAGGAGCATATTGTAAGACCAGGCTTTCTTCAAAAACGCGATCATCGGCATCGAAAAATGGCGGGCTTACGTCTATGTTCGTAGCAATGACCTCTTTCGCCTCTTGCAGTGTCAGTGGCTGCTCGGAATGAACAAGGAACTGTAGAAGGCGTGTAGCGCTGTTTCTGAGATTCCTGGGAATGCTCTGTAGCATCCGTCCGTACGTTTTGGTAAGATTTTCGGGCAGGCATTCGAGTTCCTCCTTCATCTTTTTCGCGGTCGGGCATTTGGCAAGGCTGTCCATTTGACAAGCTGCCCATCTAAACCTATAAGCACTGTTAGGCAGCCATTTGATATCGGAGTGTTGTAACCTGAGTAGAGACCCACATTCCGTCAGATCCCTTGCCAACTTTATTCTCAATCAGTTCTATCAGATCCTGTGATAGTTTTCTCTTTTTGAAACCTTCTCCTTCTGTGAGCTGCCATACCACATAGGCCCGGATATCTTCGTTTAGGGCCTGCCTGTCAATCGAGATGCAATTTTCTTGTCCAATACAATCAGGTAGACTTTGGTGTAAATCCGACTCAGGCCGGCTAGTATAGAGTAGCCGAACATGATGCAGTTCAAGATCGGAGGCGATATCCTGAATCCATCGCAGAAGCTGATCTCTAGTCGTTGATTCATCCAATGCATCCAAAACAACACACACATTTTTCTCTTCCATGAGCATTTTGCGAATAATCTCGGATAAAGTTTCCGTGGAAGGCTGATCTTGGCCATCGCGATGGTGATGAAACAAGGCATCGAGGTGCCTCCTACATACAGGTCCACGTTCATACATCTGAAAGGCAAGCGAGCGTAACATGCCACTCAACTTCTGTTTTCTCCCGTCGCTGAAGTCGAAGTAGAAGCGAAGAATGAGTCCGTCGTGCGTCTCTGCCAGGTAGTCTAAAATAGTCGCGCTAAGCACAGTCTTGCCGCATCCCGCTGAGCCATGTAGCCATATGTGCCGATTGGACCCTGAATGCCATGACTGGAAGAAGGTTTTTTTCAGAAGCCACGCTCCTGTGCCTTCGTGGCGGAGCTTCTTTGCATAGTTGATGTTGGTTGAAGGATCGGGTGGGCATAACCAACTCTTGACCTTGTCGCAAAGGAGCTGAGACCCCATTTGAACGACAGTGACTTGTGTTGCCATCGTGGTTTTCTCTATTTCACTCAGAGCAGATCCGACTATTTTATCATTAGAGTATATACAGATGGGAAGATCGATATACTAACTCGTTTCAAGTATTCGATTTTCTGCCTCCACTTTATTGGGCGGGATTTGCTTCAGAAGCTCTTTCGCATACGCCGATGCTATCATTGCAGCATACCCCTGCCATTTTTTATTTTTATGCGAATCGGCATAGTCGCAGATACCACGGACTACCAAGCATGGAAAATGGTTCATCAGGCCCGCCGCTTCCATCTCGAAACAGAGCACGCCCTTCTCTGCAGCCAGCTTGTCTCGGATAAGCGCATCCTTCATCAGCTGGTTGGCAGTAGCAATGAGTCCATAGTGAATGGCCGGGTTATCATCTTCTTCGCCGCGCTCTGGTCGAACCGCCAAGTGGTCTGGATCATCGATGCAGACCTCGCTACACGGCTGCAGCGAGTTCCGATGCACAAAGTCCGACCGGTATAGCTTGTCACTTGACATTGGTGGTTGCGAAAACTTGCTACGAAGCTTGGGCTTACGTTCCAAGACCTGCCTTACTTTTGAGTCAAGTTCGTGGTTGTCTCCCATATACTGCGCCTTCAACCCGCTGACTGCGGTGAGAAGGAGTTGTGGTGATTGATTCAGATGCTGCTCGTAGTAAAATGTTTGGTCCTGGATTGTCTTGCCAAAGTCGTACTGGAAAACACCGCCATAGCCGCCATCACGAGTGCTTACCACGATATCTCCTAAGCGGATGTCGTGCGCTGCAGTCGGAGCGCCGCCCCCAATGCCGACCATAAGGCCGATGCGGACATTAGGGAAGCTACGCAACATATCCTTCGCAACTGTGGCCGCCGTCGTAGTCCCATACTCGCCTTCCGGCAGAGTTGCCATGACAACGTTGTGACGTCCAATCCTGCCCAGAACGTAGAAATTGTTGTCATGGTGGCCAACAGACTCGGGAGGGTTGTGTCGTTCGTCTAAGAATTGCTGGGCTGCAACAAACTCGGTAGCAAGAGCAGAAATCCAGCCGACGGTATATGCCTGTGGGTCCGACATGACGAGCTCGATTCAGTGGTGATAAAGGCGAAATGGCTTTAATGTTAAAAGTTGCTAAGTGGTACCGCTTGCTGAACAAAGAATAGCAAGGTTGTGAACGATGAAGGGTGGTGCCTAAGTGAGGTGGAGCAGAGCATCACTTCTGCCTGATTTATAAATGGTTTGGTTTGGTTTAGTTTGGTTTGAGTAGTTCTTACTCGATTGGTGAGTTGGCATAAAACATGAAACCCAAAGCACGCTCCGATCGTTGATCCGGCACTCAATCCCAGCTTTCTTTGCCTGATATTTTTGATGTACGTATGTTTGATTGGCTATAGGTTTGAGTGTACTTACTTTCCTCTTGCAGGCGAAGCTCCATTTTCGGTCAGCAAGATGGGACTCAGCCTGGACGCGCTGGGTTGGACGGCTACCTTTGTCAGTGGAGATTAGCAGCACCTTGAAGCACCTTCAGTGTCAATTCTATTTCTAACATTTCCCGCTGGACAATGCAACAGCCACACCAGCTACAACTGCTACAGCCTGGTCTGTGCTCAGAAACATAATCTAGAAAGCCAGGGTGGCCTCTGGTCTTCGGCTGGGACTGTAGTTCAATTGCTTCCTCAATTCGTTGACTATCAAGGTATGCGTTGCAAGCACCTGCTTTGACGCAAGTCGATTCAGGTCCTTCTCATCTGGTGTCTTCCCAAATTCTACCACGTAGTTATATTAGACGATCTTTACTGACTACGACATCGCCATGATATGCATCGAAATTGTCAATGCGGGGTACACCACCGCAGATGCCAACGAGGATAGCGACTTCAATATCAGTATAGCTGGATCGCAGGATGAGATTTGCTGCCGTTGCGCTGTTGATTCCCATACCAAGCAGCACAACCAGGACACCGTCGTGGCCGCCATCCGTTTCGTGATATACGTATTTGTATCATTGTCTGCTCGGCCGTAAGGGTCACCCTCCAAACACTCATCAAATAGATCGTATAGCAGGTTGACAGCATCAACTTCGCAGAGTAGAACACATATGGTTACTACTCAGAAGCTTCCACGTCCATGAGGTCTTTGGGAAGTTATGGCGTGGTGTCGCCGTTTTGGGAGAATGGAAAAGGCACCAACTAGACCCGATTGGGGGATTTCGTATTGGCTTTAGTATGATCCACCTGCCGGCCCGTGCCGAAGCCGAGGATTTAGCCTGCGTGGGGATCTTTTAACGGGCTGATTGACGTTTTGCAGTGTACGCATCATTGTAAGTTTGTACCTTTTTCCTTTTCCCTTTCGTGGAACTGGGTCATCCCTGGCTTTTAATGGCTTAGCTTAGCAGGAAGAGCAAAGCCAGGGAGGTCTTGTCTTGCTACGAGATTATTACACAGGTGCTTGTTTACGATGTAACTAAATTACGTCGTATTTTGGGTTCTTGATCTTTGTTATGTACTACAATGAATTCTCACTCATCCAATTGTTTACCGTCGGGACCCATGTCCATCACCATCTAACTCATATACAAAATGGGACTGGCCCTCTACTTCTGCAGGCATTGGCTTGCATCCAGCCACCTCCTGTGACGGAAGCCATGCTGGAAATCCAGCTTTATCGTAATGCACATACTCAGGAGGTGCAGATGACTCTTGTTCCGTGACTGTCTTCCTCTTCTGTCTCAGAAAGAAAAAAGCTCCCAGGCATAGCACTGCTATCAATACCACAGCACCTGCTACTGCGCCGCCAATGACTGCCCCAGATGGAGGCGAAGACGGAGACGCATCTGATTGACCTGCCGCTTCTTTGACTTCATCGTCCGGACCAGCACTAACTGTGGGCTGGACTATACCGGTGCCATCCTTTCCACATTCATCAGCAGTCTTTTGATCGTAGACTTGCACAAGCTTGCTTCTTTGCGTCGGATTGCCCTGCCATAGCGTGAAAGTTCCTGCGTCATGGTTGACCATGAGATATGCCGCGGTGAGAAAGTAACGGCCCAGAGTGGCAGGCTGGTCTGCAACGCCATTCATCAGAAGTTCCTTCGTTTTTAGTTTGACAACTCGAGCGCCGCTTCGTTCGATGTCGACAAAAGGTACGATGTATTGGTCGTTTGGGACCCTGATTTGCATGCCAGAGTTAAGATGGAAAGTGATGTCACCATCAAATCTGATCTGTTAGCTTCACGTGCTCAGTATGATGAAGAAGAAACTCACGCCTTGTCAGCATCGATCAGACGAGCTGACCAATGAAGACCATACGAATTCTCTGTATGGTTGGTTCCCGTCACCTCTTCGAAACTGGAGACATATGCACCAGGTGCTTCAAGAAGAAGCTGTCTCTGAGGAACAATACAACAGGGCAGCGCTGTGTTAGATGGGAATATGCTCTCATCAGAGCCGTCACGGAAGTTGACTCGGATATCGGAGATGGTAATCTTCATCCCAGTCCAACATCCAGCAGTTCCCGTGTAGTCGTCATATCGAAGCGGTGCTGTGTAGTTCGCTCCAATAACCTTTTCCTCGTCATATCCACCCAATACCAAAGAACCATCGATGGGAGTCTTCACCCACATCCGTCCCCAGAAGATGGACCATACTCGTGAACTGATCTTACCTGCTTCCTTGAGAGCGTTTAGGTAGGTCGAGTTGGATCCGAGACCGAGTGGGTGAAGCATCGTATAACCTGCATCCCATTTGAGACGCGGTATGCCAATCGGTAGGTCGTCTACTGTCGGTGCTCCTTCGAGAGTAAGATTATCGGTACCAGCGAGTCCGGTTGCGACGAGCTTCTTGATCCCAGACTCCGCTCCCTGGAAGGAGACCTCGTTCGTGGAACCTCCAGCATCTCCGATGTCGCTTGCTTTTGTGAACGATGTCGAGTTGGCCTCATCATAGAATCCACCTCTTCTGATCTGGCAAATTTGATCATTCCATATGACCGTTTTGTCGCAGTACGGTTGATCATCGTAGATCCAAGTATTGTTCAGCTCTCTGCGAATGGTAAGGTTAATGATACGTTACTCCATCTCTATCCGGAAGAGTACATACGCCCAAGGTAAAAGCACGATATTCTGTTCTGGCGAGCCAATCGTGGCAGATATTCCTCTCATGAGAGACTTGTCGACATTGGGAAGGACTTGCACATCGCGAATGGGTAGAGAAAGAGGTTCCGTGTTACATGTTGAGGCGCAGCTTGCAGTTGCAGCGAACAATACTAACAGGAGTAGATTCATCGCTTGTCTCAAGACAATGGCTCGAATTATTCAAGAGAGGAAAATTGTCTGTCGCTCGGGAAAGAGTTTGAACTGGACATTGTAGACTCCTCATTCTCGTCACCCGCTTTGACCATCAACCAACAACGATAAACACGACGACCAACAACTCAGAACATGCATTTTTCGAGTATTTTTAGTAACTCGAGTGCAGCCAACAGCTCGATAGAAGAGTATGTTGGTGATATTGTGCCTTATCATAAGGCTATCACGAGAATTAACCGCCGAGAGTCTAGAGAACAAAATTAGTTGATCATCTTATCACATCCAAGAGCATTATTTATTCTGTCGTCTTAGGCATTGAATGATCTGCACACTTGTCTCAGGCCCAGCCATCAGCCCGTAGCGTGGTTGGCTTGGATCCATATGTTGACAAGGGTACTGAGACATGGGTCAACCAACACAGAATCATGATTTGCTCAGTTATATCCGACTGTCAGGGTCGGCGGCTAACCTACTTGGAATGAGGCAATCTCGTTGATGTGTCAAGATGAATGACCTTGATCGTTTTCCATCTCACGTCGACAAGTTCCAAGACGTCCATCTCTCTTGAGTCGCAACACCATGATCTGGCTCTCAGCGCCGCCCTCACTGTCATCGCGTAAGACGCTGGTCGCCGCATTATTCGGCCTCTTATTGTTCTGGCATCTCTTGTCTGTAAGAACAACGCAGCCAATCAGACAACTACATTTTATGCCAAGCTCATTTGACTGGTCGACTTTCCGTCAATTTCATCCTCCAACTTCCATCAAGCCGCTTCCAACTGAGAAGCCCCATAAACTACCTCTTGTTCAGGCTGACGCAAGTAAATTTCGCCATACTGCAACGACTCAGAGTCGACAAAGAGCTGTTCGCGATGAGTTTCTACGCAGTTACAAATCGTACAGGCAGTACGCTTGGATGAGGGATGAGCTCACGCCCATTTCCGCTCAGGGCAAGGATACTTTTGGCGGCTGGGCAGCAACCTTGGTCGACTCTTTAGACACGCTCTGGATTATGGATCTCAAGCACGAGTTCGGCGAAGCTGCCCAGGCCGCTGCGACGTTGGACTGGGCCAAGACTGATGAAGGTGCTGTCAACCTGTTTGAAACCACGATCCGTCATCTCGGTGGTCTTCTTGGCGCCTATGAACTGAGCGGCGAGAAGGTACTACTCCAGAAAGCTTTGGAGCTGGGTGAAATGCTGTATGTTGCTTTTGACACGCCGAACCGAATGCCTGGCTTCTGGCTCAACTTCGAAGAAGCCCGAACTGGGAAACAAGTTGCTGGAGTTCATGATCCTTCGGCTTCACCTAGTTCCCTCGTCATGGAGTTTACCAAGCTCTCGATGTTAACTGGTTACCCCAAGTTCTACGATGCAACAGATCGCGTGTCGCAGTTTCTCGAAAGGATTCAGAACAGCACGTTATTACCAGGCATGTGGCCTCTTAGCCTGGATTTCCAGAACGAGCAAGCACATGACAATACGTTCTCTCTCGGTGCACTAGCTGACTCGCTCTATGAATACTTGCCTAAGATGCATGCACTTCTGGGCGGCGTGGATGAGAAATACCCCGTCATGTACCGCACGGCCATGGATGTTGTAGCCAAGCATTTGCTCTACCGACCCATGGTACCGGGACAAGACGACATACTATTCTCCGGCGACACCCGTGTCAATAACGACAAGATCGAGCTGAGCACCGAAAGCCAGCATCTTACATGTTTTGCCGGAGGCATGTTCGGGCTCGGCGGCAAGCTCTTGGAAATTGACGAGCACGTCAAGATTGGAGAAAAGCTCGCACGGGGTTGTGGCTGGGCGTACAAGTCATTCCCAACAGGCATGATGCCCGAGATCTTCAATCTTCTGTCATGTCCAAGTCTAGAGCCTTGTAGCTATGAGAGAGAGCGTTGGACTCCTGCACGAGACGGTATACCGCCTGGTTTCCAACATGCTCGAGACGCACGATATCTCCTCCGGCCTGAAGCTATTGAGAGTGTCTTCATCATGTATCGCATCACAGCCGATCCGATCTGGCAGGATATGGCTTGGGACATGTTCCAAGCAATTCTCCGATTCACGTCCACTCCGTATGGCAACGCAGCAATTGAAGACGTTGTCAATCTGAATACTAAACAGACGGATTCCATGGAGAGCTTCTGGCTATCTGAAACACTTAAATATTTCTACCTCATCTTTTCACCGCCAACTCTCATAAGTCTAGACCAATATGTTTTAAACACAGAAGCTCATCCTTTTCGCCGGTATTGAGTAGAGTCTTGTCAATTAGATATCATTTAGCGCTCATGACCTGGTTTCAGCATCCAATTGGGGTTAGAGTCAAGTCTTCTTTGGTGATCTTTGCGAGCTTGTACAGTCTTCTTTCTCCGAGGTAGTTACACCTTCGTTCTACTGTTCCCATGAACGCAAGTCGGATCAGTCTCGTGATCCTTGAGGCGAGAGTCCTGACCAAAGCAACAGCATTCCTCTCATGCCTCCTGGCGCTTAACTTCCAAACTGTGGGACTTTGTAATACTGTCTTCTGAAGTAAGCGCTTGTCTAGCCTGTCTGTAAGATCCAGATGATACACTAGATCTATATTTTGAAGATCAAGATTGAAGGAGGCGGGTCGCTCGGTGGAGCGCGGCTATATTCAACGTCTAGTTGGGCGTTTCCCTGCAGGGTCCTAACTCTTGACAAGGATGATACATAGTCATACGATGGACATATAAGCCTTGTAAGTCTATGTACTGGCCTGCTTATTGTCGATTGCCCTTGTATTCCCTTTTCTGTTCGCAGTCCTGGCAGTCTACCATAGCTTATTTACTGGTGAGCGCCGTCGGAGAGCAACATTCAATTACTGTCTTGGTTTTCCGTTCATGTTCCATTCACTTGACTATCCATTCCATACCCGGTTCAATCATCTGCAGCTTCCATTTGCTTTATATGTATTGTCTCAAAGTACTGTTTTAGTTTATTGCTTTCTAGATACCCCTTCAGCTGATCGACCGGCATTCTTATGATGTCAACAACATCAACCACATCAGCCCTGCCACCCCGTCCGCATGGCCGCCACGGGTTTGAGATAGCTATCATCTGTGCTCTTACTCTCGAGGCTGATGCCGTTGAAGCTTTGTTCGATTGCTATTGGGACGATGACGGTCCGCCTTTCGACAAAGAGCCAGGCGACCCCAACAGTTACTCCACCGGTGTGATCGGCCGGCACAACGTTGTTCTTGCATATATGCCAGGAATGGGTAAAGCCAACGCTGCTGCAGTGGCTTCCAATTGTCGAGCGAGTTTTCGAGGCATCAAACTTGCCCTTGTGGTTGGTGTGTGTGGTGCTGTCCCCTTTGGCCCCGCTAATGACGAGATCGTGCTCGGAGACGTCATAATTAGTGATGGTGTTGTGCAGTATGACCTTGGGCGGCTAGACTCACTGGGCAGGCCGAGCCAAGAGATACGAGGAATCATGGCAAAACTCAAAGGACTTCGGCATCATCGGCAGCTGAGCTCCAAGATGGCAGACTACCTGAAGGTTCTTCGTCAGGAACCTGAACTGCGTGCTGAATATCCTGGACCTACAAAGGACAGACTGTTCGAGGCTTCTTACCGTCATACACAAGACAAGAAGTTGTGTGAGCAGCTCGGATGCAATGGTAACCTAGTGTCACGAAGCCGCCTCGAGACTACTGAGGTGTGTCTCCCACCTGCTGTCCACTTCGGTCTCGTGGCTTCTGGAGACTCGGTGATGAAGTCTGGCGAGGACCGAGACCAAATCGCAGCAGCGGAAGGCGTTATTGCGTTTGAGATGGAGGCTGCTGGCGTCTGGGATACCTTCCCATGCGTTGTCATCAAAGGCGCTTGTGACTATGCTGACAGCCACAAAAGCAAAGTCTGGCAGCGATATGCAGCAGCTACTGCGGCAGCTTGTACAAAGGCTTTTCTGGGTTTCTGGATCCCTTCACCTCCTCAAGGTTTGTTCCATTGATCATCTGGCGAATATAGTTAACTGTGATCCAAGATATATTACACCCGGCTTCAAACTTTGGGAACGGCCTATCCTTGGGAACCCACGACACTCCAGATTCAAGTCCGATCGCGCGTCCTGATTATAAACGTCAATCGCAACCTGCTTCCTTACCTCCGCTTTTGAAGAGTGACCTTTTCATGGGTCGTGAGGATGTTCTTGTGAGGCGGCGAAGTCTATTACTCGAATAAGTGTCGTCAGGGTGTCAGAAGAATCGGCCGCCAAGAGCATAAGAGGCGAAATAACTTGGTCATCTTATACCTGCTTGGCGGTATTGACAGAATGAAGATCGCTCTGCAGCTCGCTTTCTGTCTCAAGGATAAAAGAGAAGATTACTCAGTCTTCTGTATGCCAACGCTGAGTTATGTCAGTTTCGAGCAGGCATGCGTGCAGACCATGAACGATTTGACGTCCTAATTTCTGATGACGATAGTGCTATTGAGATAGTCCGCCCGTATCTAAGCTTAACCCACTCGGTTAAGTGGCTTCTGGTGGTTGACAACGCTGATGGTACACCCTATCATGGGTTCAGAAGGCAAACAAAGCGACATTTCTATGTCACTTGCAGAGTGCCGAAGAAAGACTGTTGTTGACGACACAGTACCAAAAACTGGCAGAATCAGTTACCAGGCGAGATATCTTTGAGATATATGCAATGAGTCCATATGAGGCTTCAAGCTACCTCGATGAGGCCTTGATTGAAGAAACCTGTTCGAGTGGTGAAGAAGCTATGCACCATCTGTTGACATTACTGATACACCTTCCACAAGCGATCACAGAGATAGCTACATATACAAACGAATATTATATATTACGCAGAGAGTATACACAGCTCTTCGTCACAGTTTTAGACCGGTCTTTAGGCTATTTTGCTTCAGCAGCCTCAACTTTAGACAGTAGATTAAACAACTATCCTCGTCTAGGTCTATGTTCTTCTTGCACTCGTTGGATACCCTTCACCGGTATCCATTTATAGCCTGAGAACACCTGCCTTTGCTACGAGAATGCGACTCAAAAATGGCTTTGAATTCTGTTCCCGCTACTGCCGCTCCTTTCGTAGGAGTGTTGTTCATGCTCTCGAGCCCAAATCATCCAACACTCGCAGTCTCTCAAACTCGACAGTCGCCGCTCACTATCCATGAACACGATTCCTTTGCCAATCTCAAGCTCATTCCCACTGGTCTCGTTCGCTGCTTTCGTGGCGTCTCCATTCCCGGATCCTCGGCCTATTGTACCATCGATCGAGGTTCAGATGTACACGTGAAGAGTCTGCTCGAGCAGACGAACCAATGTAGGCTTCCGTTGCATTCAGAGGATGTGACTCGAACAGTCTTGTGCTGGATTTCTTGGGTGTTGGTGGCGGTAGATGTCTTTGTTTTACACGAGCACAGGCCTCTTCGTGACTTGCAAATAGGTAATTGATCATATTACTCTCTGTGATCGAGTCATCAGATTTCTTGGTATCCTCTTTGATCTTGATGTTTTCTTCGGTCTCAGTGCCCTTTCCATTCTTGGCATTCTCCCCAGTCGTGGTGCTCTCGTCGGTCTCGGGATCCTTTTCAGTCTCAGTCTTGTCTTTAGTGTCAGCATCCTGTACGGTCTTATCATTCTTTAGAAGCTCAGCTCCTTTAGGAGGGGTAATAACCTCGTGGCTTGCTGTCCTCTTATCGTCCGTCTTCGAGGATTCTGAATCACTCTTGTTGAGAGTTGAGTTTGACGTCGGTGACATATTCGCAGGCGTGGAGTTGATGTCAGGCATCATGACAATGGTGCAGCTGCGTCGGTGATGGAGAAGACATTTGTGCTGGTGCCTCTTGTTAAATGCTCGAATGAAAAGTTTAATAAAAGGTCAAATAATTCTAATAAGCGCAGTCTGTCCTAAAGTATGAGATTAATTCTCGAAATGCCGTTTGGTGAAATCACAGGATATCAATAAGACTCAGTCATGTCCTAACCTACAGACGCCAATTCGTCTCTGAATAACCTCAGAACTTAAGCTTCCCCCACTCGGGCATTTTCTTGCCCAGCTCCGAGAACCTAATTTAAACGATATCATAAAGAAAATGCAAAATTACCAGATGTCAAATTCTACACCATGTCTGGTCAGCTCCATAGCACGTGTCGTCGATCCATACTGAACCTTCCCCGCAATCTGATCAAACTGGGTCACTTGCCAGATCCGAACATTCCGTAGTCAGCTTTGACCAGACACAATCTTCCAAAAACAAAGCAAGAGCAATCACAGGCACAACAATGGGAGAGTATGTCCAAGAAATAATGGTTTGATCTTTTTCATCGAGTGTTGCTCGTCTATCTTTGCTCTATGTTACTGCTCAATCTGCATGCAATGCTTGTCGAAATTATTTTTCATCCACCACCTCCGCCTCCACATCCACGACGAGACCTCCCCACGAACTGAAACCAACTTGGAACAATCAACGCTCAAACGACTTTCGTATACCCCATACCAGATCCGATACCATGATGCTGTTTAAGCAGAGGGCTTGAGAACGGCAGGAGCGGTGCCAACCTTGTTACGGTTGCGGAAGAAGAGAACACCCTTGCCAGCACCCTGGGCATCAGCGCTGGGCTCAACCCACTGGCACATACGAGCACTGCGGTACATGGCGCGGATGAAACCACGAGGACCATCCTGGACGTCGGCGCGGTAGTGCTTGCCCATAACAGGCTTGATGGCCTCGGTGGCCTCGTCGGCGTTGTAGAAGGGGATGCTGCTGACGTAGTGGTGGAGGACGTGAGTCTCGATAATGCCGTGGAGGAGGTGGCGACCGATGAAGCCCATCTCACGGTCGATGGTGGCAGCGGCGCCGCGGACGAAGTTCCACTCGTCGTTGGTGTAGTGGGGAAGAGTAGGGTCGGTGTGCTGAAGGAAAGTGATGGCAACGAGCCAGTGGTTGACCCAGAGGTAAGGGACGAAGTACCAGATGGCCATGTTGTAGAATCCGAACTTCTGGACGAGGAAGTACAGAGCGGTACCCATCAGAGCAATACCAATGTCGCTCAGAACGATAAGCTTGGCATCGCTGTTCTCATAAAGAGGGCTGCGGGGGTCGAAGTGGTTGACACCGCCACCAAGACCGTTCTTCTTGCCCTTGCCACGGCCCTCCTTCTGCTTCTCGTGGTAGTTGTGGCCAGTGACGTTGGTCATGAGGTAGTTGGGCCAGCCGACCAGCTGCTGGAGAACGAGCATGATCAGGGTGAAGACAGGAGTCTCCTCGGTAAGGTGAGCAAGCTCGTGGACCTTCTTGCCGAGACGAGAAGCCTGCTGCTCGCGAGTTCGGGGAACAAAGACCATGTCGCGCTCCATGTTGCCGGTGGCCTTGTGGTGCTTTCGGTGGGAGATTTGCCAGCTGAAGTAGGGAACGAGGAGGGAAGAGTGAAGAACCCAGCCAGTGATGTCGTTAACGAGGCGAGAGTCGGAGAAAGCACCGTGACCGCACTCGTGAGCAATGACCCAGAGACCAGTGCCGAAAAGACCCTGGAGGATAGTGTAGACGGCCCAGAGACCAGCACGGGCGGGGGTTGAGGGGATGTACTCGGGGGTCACAAAGTTGTACCAAATGCTGAAAGTGGTAGTGAGGAGGACGATGTCGCGGAGGATGTATGCGTATCCCTTGAGGGCGGAGCGCTTGAAGCAGTGCTTGGGGATGGCATTGTAGATGTCCTTGATGGTGAAGTCGGGAACCTCGAACTGGTTGCCGTAGGTGTCGAGCATAACACCATATTCGGACTTGGGCTTCGAGATGTCGGCCTCAGAGAGAGAGGAGAGCGAAGTAGAAGAGGCCGAGTGCCGGGGAGAGTCTGAAGGAGAGACGGCGGCAGACTCAGAATCAGTCACGGTGGTGGAAGTGACATTGCGTCTAAGAGCAGGGGCCTGCTTAGGCATAGCCGAAGTGGACGCCATTTTGAAGGAAAGGTTTACGGCCGACAGAAGAGAAAGTCGAGATGCCGAAGACAAACTGTCCAAGAGAAGAGAGAGAGGGAAAAAGGCGAGTGAAAAGAAAAAAAGAGTTTCGAGATGGCTAACGGGGGCTGAAGTTTTAAAGTAGTAGCTGTCCGGATGGATGCATGCTCGGCAAACGTTTTGTTGGGGCGTGGAGCCTGAAAAAAAGGCAGGCAAGTACTGAACAGTACCGACCGACCTGCCACGGGGCGGGACAACGAACAGAGACAGCGGCGAATGCGGGCAAACCACGGGAGAAAAGGTGGAACGATACAATTGACAGTTTACGGTACATTGTTGTACTGCCTCCTGTCTCTGGCAAAAAGATCGACAATCCTGAGATGAGACAAGTAGCGAGTTTTACGGATAACAGCACGGATACATGCAACGAGCGATAAGCGGAAGTTTACCAAGATCTGGATACACCAACTTATGCTCTTTTGAAGCTTCTCACAAATTGGGTTTCTTTCATGGAAGTTTGTGAATCTTCTTTCACATTCAGATTCACAGCAGTTTGAAGAAGTAATTGCAAGACCTCAAAACTAACAAAAATTCCGTACCCCAGGAAAATGCGCTAGAAAACGGGTCCTGGTTCTACCCACCCCTGAAAGTGGCAATAGCTCCCATGTACCGAAGCGAAGCAGAACCTCAAGCGACGGAGCGGCCGTCCGATTTTAGTGACTGTGGCCATGTCATGTTTTGTGTCTCTGATTTTGCTGCAAGTTGAGTTGGCTTGACGGCTAGGACAGTGGCTGGCTGAATTGCCAAGTCTGCACTTGCGGGCCATTTTACTACTACAGTGTCACCAATTAAGCTCTCAGATATGGTCATCAGATAAGATGGCTTCCGTGATGGTGTTTGCGAAGCGGCCTCCATCGTAAACATCTGTTATCTACATTCTTGATGTGCCCGTTGATCTGAACCAAACCGATGTGTATCCGTGATATGGCAATCAAGCCGTTGCCGAAGCCCGGACCCGATCTTGAACCTGGCCGGCTTTAATTCGAGCAGTGGCATGACTTTTAACAATTGTCGCCTCCAAAAGCTCTGAGCTTTTGCGGACTGCAATGCATTTCTGGATGCCTATCAATTGCTGCAACCTCTCCCTTCAGCCTCTAGTTCAGATCTTCACACCGCCTGAAGAATGGATCTACCCACCAACGGGACATGTCCGATTACACTGTGATGTACTGTAATGTATACAAATGGACGGTGACTGCACAAAGCTGGTAACGTTTTGTGAAACACAAATGCAGCATCACACATTCGGCCTCTTGAGACAATCGATGGCGTCGAATTACAAGCGTGCAAGCAAGACGAGCAGCCTCATGATCTCCTAAGCAAGTACAGCACAGTACGCGCCCCTCCAATCTTCAAATCGGGGGTGAAAGCTCATGCGGGTCAAAGTGGACATCCAAGTTTAGGGCTGGAGATCATCGACATGTGAATCAGTCAGTAAAAAACGACCAGACACAGGCAGGGTGAAACCGGGAGTCGACGTCGACCACGGCCCCTACCCGATCGTGGCTGGTCTATTTTTTTTTGTTGACGATGCGATGTGAATTAGACCACAGTCGATTGGATGTCAAAAGTCGGGAGGAAAAGCTCAGACATTGACAAGGAAGATAAATCTGTTTAATCCACCCCGGTCCCGTTGTGGAGAGATGGATTGTATACGGATTCTCTCGATCTCTACAGACTGCTGAATTGAATTGAGGTGGTGATGCATCATGGCATAGATGGCTGAATGGTTCATGGTCATCGACATGTGAAAGTGTGTTATCTACGAGAGAGAAAATGTTTGGATTGGACCGAGGTGTGCTGCAAAGGTCAGCTCGTGCTAAGATAACCTTACTTACACGGAACGGTTATCCGTAGAGTGCAGCACAGTACCTCAGTAGATCCATCTTCAAAGACTGACTGACTGACTGATTTCGAAATGGTGGAATACGGCGCAGTCCAACTCAAGCTTCTGCCATCGGGAATATTTCCTTTTCTTTGGTGGAGAGTCGGACTTTCCGAGCGTCAATTGGAAGGATAATCGAATTTTTCTCCTTCCGTTCTGTTGGGAATTTTGTTGAGTTCAAGGCGGGACCCCTTGTCTTGGCAATCACGGTCCAGGGTTCGATGGAGGGGGAAGGAGAAGTGGAGAAGGGGGAAGAGTGGATTCCTTCCCGATTCGACTGGTGGATTGATTGTGGCGTAGAGGTCGACAGCTTCAAGACTGTCATTTTCTGGAGCTCCATTACAGTAATGGCTGTTGCTTGTGGTCATCAGGTTGAGCTTTGAAATTGAACTGACTTTGTTGCGGACCGTGCTGACCTACTGGAATGTTTGTACGCTGCAACTCAATTGTCAGTATCAAATGGATTTGCCTCCCTTGTTCTAGGGTCCAGACGCCCCACGTGTTTCGCCTACTAGCGCCGCTGGTTTTCTTTTTTTGCGGCTCTAGACTTGAATCGTGCCTGGCCAAAGACATTCAAACCCCGCCATTGACCCCTCCACTCTATCATGACTTTTGGAGACAATCAAGTGTGAACCTGAGATCAACGACACAGCGATATCTGAACAGATGTTGTCGCCTTTTCGTTACATCTTGATTACTATAACTTCATCATGGAATGGTCATGTAGCCAAGCCTTACTCAGGATGCAGTCATACTGTGAAGTCCTTGGCCTCCCTAGTATTTGTTGAATGGTCCTTAACCAGGCTTCTCGCAAGTCAGAAACAAGTCAGATCATGATGGTTCGATCACGAATATTGATCGGTTCCTTGTCGTCAGGGTGTTAGAAGAATCGGCCGTGGGAAGCATAAGAGATGAAATGATTTGGTCATCTTAGGCTTGCTTAGTCTAGCACTTTATTTTGGCAGCCTAAGACGACATTTCTTCTGTTACCCACCTACCGGGCTGCTTGTATCATCACAACTACAAGGATGCCAGATTTATCAAAAACTTTCTTTGGCTAGGTACTCTACCGTACAATGTACATTCTATTCCAGTTTACCACCGTCCAAATTACTGTAGAAGGATTCCTTCCTACTGCCAACAAAGCCAATATCTTTCCCAGTCCGAATCCTCGTTCTCGGTATCTCCAGGAATCAAGAATGCGTTAATGTCTCGAGGGCGGCCATGTGTCGTCTTCCTCTTCGTTATCCCATTTTCGCATCCTGTTGTATGTCACTTCTACAAGCCCAATAAATGACGTTGTAGATGGCCGTTGCTTGTGGGCGGTTGTTCGATGCATATGGGGCATTCCCAGCTTGTTATCTATAAGTTCCCTCATTGGTAGTACAAACAAGTATTCGGTTGAATCCTCCGGATGGCCCATAAGCCATGTCACTTCAGTTATTCATCTGTCCCTGGATCGAGTGACTGTCCTCGAACGGTTAATGCATGCTAAATTCTGATCTCGTGTTGGCAAGCTCTCAAAGCTTATCAGTTGCTTCGTCGGCTCATGGAGTCGGGACGTTAATAGTCGCCCGGAGTCTGACTACCAGCTGGGCGTCGAGGGAGGTCGGTTCGTGGCTCGGTAGTTGGGTCGGGTCCTGTTGGGCATGTTGTCATGGTAGGTATCCTGTCATTGCCTCGAGACCGGTGTACTTGTGTTTCAATGGGCCCGTAGCTTGTCTTCGGCCGTTGAGGTGATCGGGGCCGGGATCGTTGAGAAGATGGCGTGCGCGTACCATGGATGTCTCTGCCGCCGAGTGCGAAGTTGGTAGCAGGAGGCAGGTCTGAAAAATGACTTTCGTATCGTGGCCGCTTTGCCTGGTCATGCGACGACGCTTTTGGGTTGTTGTCGTCCTTGAAGCTCGCCCCTGAACCTCGAGAGTTCGTCCTCGCATGACTGCGCGTTGGGAGGTCCAGATCTTTTCTCTTCCCCGAAGATACCTCCCAACTCTTCTCTGAAGGCCGAGCTGGCAGTGAAAGGAATGGAGGGGTTCCCCGAAGAGTTGGTCCCTGCTGGGTCGGTCCCAGAGATGACATAGGCCTCTGGAGACCTGGAGGAGCTGCCTGACTGGGTGGGGTCGTAGAATTGACGGGTTCGCGCAAGGCCGCAGTAAAGTATCCCATGTGTATCTTGCAGAATCGTTGCGCAAAGACGAGGTTCCATTGGTCGACGAGTTCATCCAGTTCGGGGTGGGATTGTGATACGGCAGGCAATCGTTCCTCACGCATGCTGGATCGTCTCGGTTGACACCAAGACTCGATACCCTTCTGAACCGCTTGCCAGTCTTTGAATTTGCCTCGGGTGATGGGCTTGCGCTCCAGCGAGTCCCGTGCCTGAGTCCAAAAGGGCTCTTGGTCTGTCTGCACGGCTGGCGGCATGTCGAGGTAGCGGTCCTTCAGAGACAAGCAGGTCTCCAATGCCTTGATCTTGCAATCATGACTGTATGTTGATCTCTCAGTGTCGTTTGTCCGAGATCGGTCTGGGACAGCAGCGGCTGACTTAGCACGTAGGCGGTTTGTTCCTGTGCCGGGAGGACCTGCACTGGGCGGGCCCGTCGAGTCGTTGCTGGAGAAGAATGGAAGTGGCTTCGAGTTGTATGTGTGGTTATTCTTACTCACTTGGGGCTGTGCTTCCTCTCGTCGTGTGGTATAACGACCTCTTTTACCGCTGTGTTGTGAAGGAACTCGTGTTGGGGTTTGAGCAGCGTCAGGACCAGGAGGAGTATGAGCCCGCGCCCGAGCTGGGCTCGTCAAGTCGATAGATACGGTTTGTTTCTCCTTTTCATTCTTCTTCCTTTCCTTCCTTTCCTTCTTGTCTTTCTTGCTCTTTTTTGGTCTCCCTTTGTTCTTCTCTGTCGGTTGGGACAGAGAAGGGTCCATCTTGTTCACTGAGGCAAAAGGTGTAGATTTGTAGGCTGCCGTCAGGGTGTTAGGAAAATTGACCGCTGAGAACATAAGAGACGAAATAATTTTAGTTACCTTATGCTAAATAAGGCTGCCTTCTAGAGTCTTAGGTAAAGGAAAAATTCTTCTGTTGCCCAACTGGCCGAAAATGGTTTGTTTTGGTGGTGAAGGTGGAGAGGTTGGCAGCTGTTTGGCAGTGAAGCAACTCGAACCTCCCATAAGACGGGATTGCTTTGGTGCGCAGCGCCAGGTCCGTCAATCTCCCGCATCCTAGGTTTGGTCAGCTGTCTTCCTAGGCAGTCTGTAAGGTAGAAGTGCATCGGGGTGCAGAGAAATTAGACTGCTAGGAATAAAGTCGTCTCAGTGCTACTCTAAGCTGGCGTAAGGTAACCAACTTATTTCATCCCTTATGACTTCGGTGGTTAATTCTTAGAGAACATTTCTTCTATTGCCTACCTAAAGTATTGTTGTTTGTGTAGAGGTGCGATCTTGATCGTCCGTTTTAAGCCAATCCAAACTTTGGATTGATTCACTTGGACTCAGTACGAAATCTTAGCCTATAGGTATCAAGGGATTGATGCTATGTTTATCTGTAGTCTATTGTACAACAAATTCTAATCTTGACTCTCAGTTCTCAAATCTATTCGTCACCTTCTACCATTATTCTTTTCCATTCCATCATCCAGTTGGACAGTCAAAGTCTCTCAAATTTGACATGTAGTCTTACTCGTCAGGTAAAGCAAGGTATTCCAATAAGTCTCAGTCCTTAGATGAAGCGAGGCGTTCCAAAGGCCTATAGATACGCCTAAGATCTGGACTAGGACGTCAAATTTTCTCAATTTTAACCCCTCATGTTACCTCGGGACATCTTGAAAAGCAGCATCAGCTTCTCCGAATGATCCAAAGCTTCAAAATCCGCCGTTGTCTCTCGAAATCGAGAAGGCGGCATGCTATCCCGCTGTCGTTGTGATGGGGTGGTATGCCGTACACTGCGAGATGCGCTTCGTTTGAACGTGAACGGCTTGTTGGCAGATGCAGGGATCGGAGAGGGCGTCACGAAGAGTCCTGGCTCCTTGCTGAAGCGCGGAACGGGAGGCTTGGTGTTGCTGCGATTTACCTCACTTTCCTTGCCCTTGCTCGATGGCGGAGTAGACGCCATGTTCGGAGCCGTTGAGCTCTGTCGAACTGGGGATGAGAGCTTACCCAAACTTGAGCTGAATAGCTCCTCCAGAGAGGGAAAGTCCGAACAACTGGAGGCTGGACTTTGCATAGGCTCTGGTGACTTTTTATCCAGGACTGGCTCCGACGCTTGTCCATCTAGAATAGGCTCCAATGATTGTCCTTTCATGATAAGCTCCGCCGACTGTCCGTCCAGAACGCGCTCCGTCGATTGCCAATCTAGACGCAGTCTCTTGCTGGCTGATCGAACTGGAGTCGGTGTCATCTCCGATGCGCGTCTCTTCGCGGCAGCCCTGTTCAGCTCTCCCTGCTTTTCGCTGGCAGTTTCTAATTTGCCTTCTTGTCGCTGAATTACAAGATTGTCAGGGGTTTCAGGAAGCCTTCCGGTGTGGCGACTTGGAGTGTTTGTCGCGGAATGGTCATGCAAAGAGCTATGAGTACGACCGCGTTTCTGTAGCTGTGAAGATTTGAGAGTCTTCGAGTACTTCTTCTCGTAGGTGCGTAGCTGAGTCATAAGTCGAGGGGTGACAATAGGGGTATGCGGCTCTACCGAAGGCACGACACTGTCTTCCTCGTCAATATCAAACGGGTCGTCTTGGTAGAGTGAGCCGTCGTCATCTAAGATTGTCGTTGCCTCGCTGTCTTCGGACTCCTCTTGCTCATCATCTTCCTCTCGCCCAGCGTGAGAATACTGCCATCCAGGTTGGCCTTGCTCAACATCGGTTTCCAGCTCCTTGGTTTCCTGTGGCTCAGAAGGCTCCTCTTGCTGGATGCACTCGCCCTGGTCAGCGAGCTCTTGTTCGAGGGGCTCTTCTTGTTCGACTGGCTCATTTTGCTCTTCGTCTGCCTCCCGCTCGTCATCAGGCTCTTGCTCTATGTGATCTTCCGACTCGGTCTCTTCCACGGTGGTCTCGGTGATCAGCCCAGACAAGCTTGCTTTTAGACCTGGTAACAGGTTCATCACCATCGACATGACAGCTTCACTCTTTGCCACCACGGAAGGGGTCTGCGCAAGTCTCTCTCGAAGGAATCGAACGTACAGTTCGTACTCTTCAGGCGTGCTATTTGCTTTTAATCGCGGGGTTCGCGTCAATGATCTGAGTGAAGTCACTTCCTCGTCCAGCAAAGCTTTAATCTGCGTGTGGATCTCCTTTTCGCTCAGTTCCACAATCTTTGGTTTCATCAAAGGCCATACGAAGCTCTCAAAGTACTTAGCTGAGAAACGACGTGCCTGGGCTTCCGAAGGTTCAGACTCGGGCTGAAGAAGATCTCGGTGGACGTCTTGTTGTCCAGTTTGCTCCTTGCTCTTCTCGTTGTCGTTTTCCCCCGCGGCAACAGGCTTGGTGACTGAGAAAATAGAGCTCGAGTCCGGAACGAGGGGTTGCTTCGACTGGGAGGAGAGGTCGATTCTATGCTCAACGGGATGGATATCACCTCGCTTCACTCTACGTCGGTTGTAATCATACTTCCGATCGTTAGTACTTGGTTCATTATAACTTAGAGAAACGACTCACCAGGTTATTCGAGTATATCACCGATTTTAGACCATTAGAAGGTCGTCCTTGAGACGAATTCCCTGACCTAGCATAGGCAAAAGAATGTGCATTCTATACACTCTGTTCCTTTTGCGATGCAAATTTGCGCAATGCTTCGGGTGTCGGGTATAACATCCTCGATCCACGACTCAAAGGAGGTTGGCGATGGTTGCTTCGAGACCTGGCAAGTTTATCATCGTGGAAACCTGTCCCTTTTTTCTTGATCGTGATACTAGGCTCACGAGACCGGAAAGTAAGTGGCCGATGCTGATCCGGGGTGCCACGGGTTGAACTTCCCTCTTCCCGATTGAAGATGGGGGAAGCAGCTTCTTGAGCCAGAAATTCGTTCATCCAATAATGGCTATCCTGGCTCGGCTGGCGCGAGCGAGAATGAGGCGAGCCTCTAAGATCGGAAAAATTTGGACAGTTGAATTTGATCGAGTCCTGGGTCGACTTTTCTCTATCTGGAGGCGACTTGGAGGAGCCCATCATGAGCAAGGGGAAGCAAATCATGTACAGACACTTGAACTGTATGAAACGACGCAAAATGGGAGAATCGAGGAGGAGGAGAAGGCGATGAAAAATTGAGGAAACGGAGAAGAAAAGAAGATCTTGGTTGGCAAAAATGCTTCCAAGTGGCTGGATTGCTAGCAGTGCGAGGCAGCTGGCAGTGAATCACAGGCCTGAGATTAGCTTACGCAACCTGAGGCTCGGAAACTTAACGAAGGCCTCAGAAAACCAAGCTTAATCGGCAAGAAAGGTTTTACCCTCAATATGCAGATTTAATCTGACTTCGTCTTAAACGGAGTTTGAAGGAAACTCTCGGAGTTGAAGAAAAGTCTGCTGATGTCTAAGATTTACTTAAATAGCCATGACTGCACTGCGTTATGATGATCAGAAACTTCGGTCAAGCAGGGCGGCGACCTGTTTTTGTATTCTGCCTACCGATCGCTAAAATCTGCAATGTTCTCATTTGATCTTCATGCCATTCCCGTACAATGGCGAAGCCACTGTATATGCGGCATGTATCGCCCAGGCAAATCCTAACAACTCTAGCAGAACATGCCCTCGACTTCCTTTTCCCATCGCTCATATCAACATTACGAACAAGATAAACGCCATACCAGTCATTGGAGTGTCAGAAGAATTGGCTACTAAGAGCACAAGAGACGAAATAGTTTCGTTACCTTATGGTAGCTAAGACCAGCACTTAGGCTACTTTATTTTGGTAGCCTAAGCCTTAGACAATTCTTGTGTCGCCCACCTGCCTGGTTACCAAGCCACCAGGGCTCCGTCGGTATCGATCACCGCCTTCAATCGCTCCGGCATGAAGTTGACCCATACGTTGAACCTTTCCATATCAAATGTAGTCCAAGCGTCGCGGACCATCTTCTGGAGGGTTTCGTCTTCCCAATCCTTTGGTGCCTCCATTGCCCATTGCTTGTTCTCGGGCCAGAGGCAGTCGAGAGGGTTGAGGTCGGGGCTATCACCACAGTTGTAGTAATATCGGAGGCCATGTTCGTCCTTCCATTGTTGAACCAGGTTGATCTTGCTTGCAGCGCCGTGGGCGAAGGCTTCGCAGTCTTCCTCGAGGATGAAGCTCTGCGGGCCGGTACTGGTGAGCCAAGGCTTGACTGTCTTTTCCAGGATGTGGTCCTTGTATTCCTGCATGGTCATGACACCCGTGCAGTTGGGGCTTGTCGAGTCTTCATAGAATACAGCTTCGCTCTTGAAACCATAGCCGACGGCAACCCAGGCGTGAGCCTTTCTCAAGTCGCGTGGCCAATCAGCCTCGGGTTTGGTGCTGCATGCTTCGCAAACTCGCTCTCCAGGTCGGGGGATGAGGCGCATCTTTCCATCTAGGCCGAATCCAAAGTGCAGCTCAATGCTGAACCGGACAGCTTTCCAATCTTCGGCATGGGGGTATGCATCCAGCATGCGTCTGGCGTACTCAACTCGCTTCTCACGAGCTTTCTTGTGCACGCAAGTGCGTGGACATAACAGGCACTTTCGGTATCCCAAAGTACCCATGGTTCTGTGCAGGGTCCTGGGGTTCACATCGACCTCGACGCCAGCTTCCTTGGCCAACCCGTGCCAGTTCAAGTTCACGTTAACATAGCGTTCGTCCCAAAGGATCTTCTCCATCTTATTCTGATCCTCCTCTGAAATCTTGAGCGGCCTTCCGCGTGTTTCCTCCCATTCGGGATCATTGCGCTTAGATGCGGGAACACTCAGCGCAGCGTAGCCTTGGGAGCGAGACAAGTCGAAATGTCGAAAAATGGCCGATTTGTTGACGGGGAGGCCTTGCGACTCAAGATACGAGATAGTGCCTCGGACCATGGCCTTCTTCGGCGTGTCTCCATGCTTGTATCCAGCTGGCATTCTGACTACCTATGTCATACAGGCAGCTTAGCTGACACCCTAGGTCAGGGCAGATAAACGATCACTTCACGAGGGTCGCGTCGCGCCGCGCTCGGTCTCAGCCCAGAATATCTTCGCGGTGTAAGTGGGTGGTGGGTGGAGAGAATGAATAGGACGGCGGTGTTTGGATGTTTTTGTCTGCTCACGTTGTACGTGGTGAGGGGTCAAATTCGCGATGATCACGTGGCATCGTTCGTGTCACCTTCGTAGGTATCCCTGTTGTTATTGGGGTCTAGCCGCTATTTTGTTAGTCTCGTGCAGGAGGAGGCTGGTGCCAACTTACCCGCAGACCAGAAGTATTGGCCGTCATAAGCATAACAGACGAAATAGTTTAGTCATATTATGCCAGTTTAGATAAGCATTTAGGCTACTTTATTTTGGTAGCCTAAGCCTTAGAGGACATTTCTTCTGTTAGTGAGGACTCAAGGCTCCACGATCTCGTGTGGTGAGAGTCATATTCAACAACAGGCAAACAACCGCTCAATCATTAAGCAATAGCCCTTGTGGCGTAATGGCTAACGCGTCTGACTTCTAATCAGAAGACTCAGGGTTCGAGTCCCTGCTCGGGCTTTTTTTGTCTCTTTCTTCATGAATGAGTCTCTCTTTTTGAATTAATCAGTTATGATTTTGTGCCGTTTTTGTGGCCTTAATATCGATAATAAGCGATCATTTCCTCAACCAACAAGCTACAGCCCGTGTGGCGTAATGGCTAACGCGTCTGACTTCTAATCAGAAGATTGCGAGTTGTACGTTCAATTCCTCCTTCACAGTGTTTAGATATTAACCAATCAATAGCGAGTCTCGCCATGGGCTTCCAATTATCTTTTTTCTGAACGAGTCTTTCTTTTTGAATTGATCAGTTATGATTTTCTACCTACGCAGTGGTTTTAATGTCGATGAAATCGATTTTTGCGAGGACCATTTTGCAATAAGTGGGTCTGCGGGCCGCAGTCCCGCTCGCGATAAGCTTAACCTTCACGAGGTTCCTTCCTTCAGCATAGAAGAAAGGCTGGGCAGTACTATATCTAGTCACGAGATGCTGCATTCAAGTTCCGGGATAGCTGTTGTCGAAAGCTTGTGGTCGGATGCTTTTCTAATTTAGCGAAGCCAACCCTCAATTGGCTTCGCAATTGTGTTATATGGACCGCTTAAGGTCTTATATTCAAGGCACTTGACTTTGTGGTAAATGTTCGAAGCAAAAGCACAGTATGTAATCTGTGGAAGGCCTTGATGTACACAGCCAGGTAGTTTCAGAAGAATTATTCTCTAAGACTTAGGCTACAGAAATAAAGTAGCGGCCAATCTTCTAATACCCTGACGGTTTGGAAGGTTCGATGAGCTCCTCACAAACGACAGTCTGCCTGAGGTGGCTTGCCAAGGTGGAAAAGTCTGACTTCCCATGAGATGGCTCTACCTATTGATTCGATAGAACAAAACCTTGGGGTTCAATTGTCGTGCCCTCTATGTCGATGTTGTACGTACCTAGGTAGGTATCTGGTACTCAGGTGTTTGGATGCCAACACCGCGCTGTGCATACCTCCTACCCTGCACCTCAATCCACTCTCTGGAGAAGAACGAAAACGAAGTCAACTTGAGTTATAGCTTGGCTAAATATCTAGTTTGATGAAGACGCTATGGGACAAAGACTTCCTTGGCTTTCAAATAACTTAGATCGGTGTGTGAATTTAGCTGTGACATTATTTCAAAGTCGAAGTTGTCGGATTAAGTTCGCTCACAACGGTCGCGAGGTCGCTGTTCCTAACGTCTCCTTACCCTCCGGTTAATCATATGTACCATGAAGTTTCAATTACCGATGGTCCTGATTGTTTCAATTCGTTTCACAGAACAAATTGTATGTCATATCATCATCAAAAATATATTGATTTAAATCTCGCCACCCGAAATCTGGGCAACGGCAATTGTGAAGATAAAACACCGCTCTATAGTCCCTCCAAAATATTTCATAAACATAGGTACCCCCCACATCCCATCAAAAGATCCGCAGTCCATGTAAGAAACGCCGTGAAATGTAGTAGTAGATATGTTCCCCATCTATACCAAATGTACGGCTTGAAATCCAAGCAAGCACCCAAAAGCTTTTCCAAAAAGGTAGCCCATGACAAAACACCTAGGCTTTTCCTGCCTCACGCACTGACATCATGAATTTGTCCTCGGCGCCTACCTCACCAGCGACTCTGGCTGCAGAGACCTTGGCATTTCTTTCGTTGAGGATCGTCTTGACTTCATCGGCCGTTTTGGCTCCGAGTAGCGTCATCTCTCGACTGAGAAGTAGAGCGACAGTGGCTCGAATTAGCAGAGCATCGCCTTCAAAGACATAAACGTCCCATAGCCGGGCTGCTTCGTCAATGGCAAGATGTTGGGTGAATACGGCTGTCAAGATTCCTGCCAAACATTGTTCGAGTTCGGCAGTTGGGATCTTTTTGATGAGGTGCGCGTGAAGAGGTGCAGACTTGAGCGACAGGGTCTGCATCACAAGATTAAATGCAGAAGCTTGTGCGCCTGGATCGCCAGTGTAAAACGAAAGAGGCAATGGGCGGTTGAGCACGTTGGCAAGTGCGACGAAGGCGGATGCGGCATCAGGTAGGTTGAGGAGTAGCAAGGCAGCAATTGTCTGACGGACTTGGTTAGCATCTCGAGTAGCACAATGGGGCTGATGATATACTTACGTTGCAACCCCGAACATAACCAATGTCGCTTCTGTACATGGCATACGCGCTCAGCACGTCAACGAGACTTTGGTGCAATGGTCCCTCGACCTCGAAAATCCTCAAGTCCTGCCATGTGTTCTGGGCAGCATCTTTTCGTATCTCTTGGAACCACTTTGCCTTCCTGGCGTCGTCTGCGTTGCCCTTGTCGTCATTGACTCTGGCCTCGACCTCCTGGGCTCTTGCAAGAGCCGCTTTGAACGATGTCTCCGAGAGACCCAATTCGTTGCCGATCGCTCGACCCCAGATAACACCTCGACTGCGGGGTGCGATACCCTTCCACCAAAGTTCTCTCGTCCTGCGCTCCCGGATGGCTTCGCTCCATCGTGGAATGACATCCCTCTCCCAAATCTGCATTAGATTGTCGGCTGTGCTGTCTCGTCCTTCGATCTTGGCCCTGCGAGAAGCTTCGCGTCGCTCGTCGGCCTTTTGACTGGCTGCCATCATCTTCTGATATTCCTTCAAATGTCGACGCTCCTCGGCAGGGTCCTTAGGCGGCAACCATGAGGGACGCGTGCGGCTCAAGACAGCTTCCTTCTCCTTGGAAACAGGAAGGGGGTCAATCATGATATTTGTCTTGCGAAGAGGTGGTAGTTCTGGGGTTGACTTGACGCGCTGCTTCTTCTCATACATGTCGGCAGATCGTCGAGATGCATTCCAAGTATTGGGGCGTTGGTTTGCGGGGCGCTTGGCTTGCTTCTCTATTTCCTCGTCGGCGTGCTCTTCGAGCTTTTCGGTCAGAGTCTTGGCTTCGGCGTTCAATTCTGCCAGTGCTGCATTCCAACTATGCGCTCGTGTTTGGGAAGGGCTGCGAGGTTTGTCGTCGGTTTTCCAGGTGGGCGAACGGAGAGAGCCTGAGGCTTGGGCAACAGCAGGCGTTCCATTTCCGACACTTCGGACACGCTCCTTGGATCGATTGGGGGAGGGTGACACGGATGATGGTCTGCTAGGTGTTCGCTCCTGCATAGGTCGAGGAGACAGCGGTACGTTGTCGAGGAACATGCCATCGGGAATATCATCACCGTCATCTTCGTCGCATTCTCGCTCGAGGTCGGTAAATGACTTGCGTTCCCGGCCAGTTTGCCAGCTGCTTCGACGGGGCTTTGCAGTCAAACTGGGTTCTCTCGGATCTCTCGGGTTGAGCGAATAAGCAGGGCTCGGGCTTCGTCGTCGAGTGAAGGTGAGAGAGGCTGAAGATGGACTAGTCAGGGTCTTGGGCCGCGTGGCAGAAAGAGGCTCTGTCAATGCGCTCAAATTGGTGCTTCGGGGGTTCGAGGTGTATACGTTGGTCTCGAGTGTTGGGAAGGGTGGGCGAGCTTTGGAAGCGGTCTTGCCAGCCACCAGGGATCGACTCGAGGGTGCCTTGTTCAGACTGGGACGAACGTCGACTTTCGATGGACTTTTGAGGGTGACATTGTCATCGTCGAGACCGATCTCTTCAAAATGGCCAATGTCGGCCATGACACTGCCATCATCGCCGCTGTCTAAAGATTGGAAAGAGGATGTCTTTGAGCTCTTTGAAGTAGTCATTCCTGGCGGAGAGTCGGGGCTGGGAAGATGATTGCCGATATCAAGAGTGCGAAGCATTGTCGCATCGCTCGGAGGAGTGGAAAGCTATTGAACGAGATGAGAGGACTCTGTTGACTCTCCAAGGTGCTCTTCTAGTGTTTTTTGTTGTTGTGGATATTAGGGGTTATGTTCGATCGAGTTTGTTCGGGATTCTGGCTTCTGGTATCGTCGAAATGTCCAAGGCGGATTTCCCTCCTGTTTTGTTCGGGTACGCCGCGGTTGGCTTTGCTTCGTCGATTTGGCGGTAACCGTTGTTATGGGCACTGAATGTCGGGGCAAGAGGAGCTGTTTCAAGATTGCCGGGGTAAGACTCGATTACCAAATTACCGGGCCAAAAGAAGTCGTACTAGCAAAGCAATTGGGGCCGGATCGAAATCGAAATAGGGACAAAAAGCGAAGGTATGAAGTGAAGATTTGAAGTTTATTTCGATGTGCCGTGGTAAGGTCAAAGGGATTCAATCGATCAACGATAGACTGGGGTTGGACAATGTAATGCGTAAGATATAGCAGACACTCTTATACTCCCATTGAGAAAGGTCCAAAAGAGGAGAACAGGATTTTTGCAATCCCAGATGGCGGTAATAGTAAGCAGCGATCGGGGCCGTGATGACGGAAATATTAGCCAAAATTAAGCGCGGAGGTTCGAAGGAAGTGGCCGCCTTCAAAACAAAAGGGGGATTAGTTTAAGGTTAGAGGGTTTGAGACAAGAAGATTGAAAAGATGAAGATGATGCAGTAGAGACAAGGAAGGAAAAAGGGAAAGAAGGGGATGATAAGATGAGAGAGAGGGAGGAAGCAAGGAAAAACGAGTGAGATTCAAGCAACAAGACAAGGAAGTCAAGGTCAAGCAAGTCGAGATGCCAACTTTAGGTACTAGAATAGTGTAGTTCTACAGTGCTCACAGTAAGGAAAGGTACCTCCAGGTAAACAATCAAGTCCAGTCCAGTTTAAACCGGGAAGTGGATGACGATCCCCAAACAAGAGAGAGGAGACGATCCCCGCCCACACACATAGACCGCAAAGAAAAAAAGATGGAAATGATTGTAGTCTCTCATATAAAAATAGCGCCAGAGTGACATGGGCTGAGCATGGGTATGGACAGGCCTTTATCGAGCCCACGCCAATCCAGGGGCTGGATCTTCTTCATGGACTGTGCATCACCGCTAATACATTGTGAGGGTTACAGTGTCAATTCTGCAGCTCCGCTGCTGATTTAATCTCGGCCGCATAACCCGCTACTATAAACAGGGACAGCCAGTCATGTTCTGATATCCCGCGAGGCCTCAACTTTGTCTTTGGAGATCTCGATACTTTGTACTGTACTGTTTTTCTACTGGGTAACGGAAATTATCCCTCAAACCTTAAGTACTACAATAAAGCAGCGCAAATGCTTGTGTCAGTCGCCGTTGAGCGTCTGGATTATTTCGTCTCTTACACCTGCGGTAGTCAATTTTTGACGACTCGACACGGTAGGCAATACCCTGGCAGCCCTGGCTAGCCTCAGAAAAACAAGCAATTTCGCGTCCCATTCTTTCCCACGAGCCAACGGAGCCCTACGAACCATGTACCTCCTGAGCCCCTCTGTGCAATACCACCTACTCCAAAGCTTAGAACATCAAAATAAAGTGGCATAAATGTTGGTCTACAGTGACCAAATATTTCGTCTCTTAGGACATCAATTAGATAAAGCAAGTCTCATGTTATCATAAAATAGCCTAAGATCATCCCGACTACGATCGATACTTCTTTCCACAGCTTGTTCCTCCACCAGATCTTCGCCCTTTATCCATAGCTCGTACCTTTTCAATCAGCTCTTGGCTATCAAAATCTGAATCCGAACCCGAGTCCTCGTCGTCGGTGCCTCCCGGGATCAAGAATGCGTTGATACCCTGGGGAAGCTCGTGCTTCTTTGTCTTCTCCATCTTGAGCCTCCTTTTTTCAGCCTTCCTTCGAGATTTTCGCCTTTTCCCATCATCATTGCGGAGCGCTTCCTCCACGAAAACTTCGTAGGCCTTAACTCTCGCGCTGAGCAATGGGACTGAAGAGCCTGCTATTTCTGAGAACTTGATGGTAAGGTTGTGCCAGAAGTTCTCACGTTGCTTGTCGGTTTTGATGCCTCGGTGCCTGAGTTCCGACGTTACGGCTCCTTCCTGCAGCTCTGTCAATGAATACGTGCCCCCCTCGTATTCCTGGTTTGAGCTTTTCTTGAATGTGAATCTTTGTCCGGCAACATGATTCTTCTCAAAGGCAGCCACTGTGGGTTTGATGGCGTGTTCTGAGACTCCATCTCGGATGATTTGAGCGCTGGGGAGACGGGGCTTGAACCGGTCTGGATTCGTGTCCCGTATCAACCGCGCTTCTTCATGTCTCTTTTTGACCTCGTCTTTGCATGGCTTCGATTTCGAGGGCGTAGATTGGGGGTCCTTGCTCGGCTGCGACTGCTTCTTCTGAAGTTCGTTGTGTTTGGTTCGCTGAATGGGCGTCTTTGTCGGTGTCCCTTGGTTGGTTGCAGCATGCTCTGCGGTCGTATCGTCAGCAACATGTGTCAAATGTGTCATGTGTTTCTCTGGGTTTACTGTCAGCTCGGTGTTCCGCCAAATTTCCATTTTACTCACTTTGTCTCAACCAGTTAGGTAGGTTCTTGTGATTCTGGAATCCCAAACCTGGTACTGCCAGCTTCCTGATGGCGCTTCGCGGCGTTGATGGTGCAGATGGTGAAGCTTTGTCATCGGCAACTCGTGTGATGGCAGACTCGTTCTATGAAATGCTGCGCTCAGACGAAAGGACAGTTTTGGTCTGCTTGTCGCCATCGTGGACGCTCAGACTCGGTGTTGAGAAAATATGCTCGTCTCTAGGAAGTGAGGATGATAGGTTAGGTTTGATGTCGCGTGTCTGTTTTTCGCTGGACATTTTCAGAATGCTCTTCAGGCCGACAATTGACTGTCGATGGCGAGGATGGAACGGCGATTGTCCACCAGAGCCAAGGAATTGCGGGAGTCTATCGCCACTGTAGACTGGCTGAAGCTCATATGTGGATGATGGACTTTCGTTTTTCAAGCGAGGGGTGGTGGACGTTTCTTCAAGTCGATCGTCTTGGATCTCTTTCTTCAGGCATTGTTTCGTCGGACGGTCTTCATCGAGGCCTGTCTGTGCTGGTTCGGCTTGCGAGGTCGCATCGCCAACATCGTTGTCGCTATCAACATCGCTCTCGATGAGAACTGGAGTGTCAACAGAGCCACCAGACGAAGGAACAACTTTCTCGATAACGCAATCAGAATCGCTATCATCGGAGATCACAAAAGGGCGCTGCTCAATTTTGGGGCGCTTGGCTGGACGACCTCGAGGACTGGTAGCAGCGAGCTTGCGCTTTGGTGAAGGGGCTTTCTCAATGATGCAATCCGAATCGTTTCCATCGGGGGCCGCAACTGGGCGCCGTTCGATTCTTGCCTTTTTGGTAGAGCGACCTCGGGGGCTGGTGGTAAAGAGCTTGCGACGAGGCGAAGGGAGAACTTTCTGAAGGATGCAATCTGACTCGCTATCGTCGGGGACAATAATCGGGCGCTCCGTGGTGTTGGCTCTCTTGTTGGAACGAGGTCGAGGACCGGCAGAAACGTTGCGATTTGGCGACGGCAATACCTGTACGATCTCGCAATCAGACTCGGAGCTCTCAGCAGACGAGATTTCGAAGGGTGTGTCTTGAGAGTTTGCCGTGGCGAGCTGAATGGTTCTTTTCGGCATGTTCGCTGGTGGTGTTTCGGCGATACGCTCGTCGCTTTGCTCGTCACGACGCTTCTTTGCAGAGCGTGAGGAAGAAGGCGAACCTTGAGAGATAGGAGTCGAAGGAATAGTTGGTAGAGACGATGCGGTAGGCTTGCGCCTGGATTTGGGCGACCGCGCCGGCATGGTAGTTGTTTCCTTGAAGAAAAATGCTGTGGGCGATGATGATGTGTGAGGAATGAGAATGAATGAAAAGGAACGAATCGGTCGTTAAGTCTTGCAATCAAATACACCAGTTTGGTAGATGGATGTACCTAAGGACATGACATGCCATGCCAGTGTCAGTAACCGGCAGCTCTCGTCTAAAGCTTCACTGGCAGGTAAGCCTCATTGTGTTCTTAGGCAGCAGGCAGAAATCTCTATTGACATGCAATTGTCTTTGTTCAGCATCGGAATTCACTCAGCAGGAGCATACTTGTAGATTGATCCAGCCCAAGGGGCGAAATTGGAGTTGTGAGAATTTGATTCATCCTGATTTTCTTGAGTCTCCGCGTGACGAATATTCTGAACTCCAGAATGAAGCCATCAAATCACCGTGTTCATTGCTACACAAGATTGACTAAGGCTGAGGAGGCACTGGACAGGAGTTCTCTTCTGACCTTTCCAACCTTTTCATAGGGTGTTCGGAGAAATCATAGCTTATTAGTCATAATCTACTGAGATACACTTATTATTTACTCAATGTTGTTCAACGTAAGGCAAGAAGGTCCTCTTTTGCATTTCCATGTCGCCGCATCTATGGTATCATTACAGATCATCATGGTCTATGCACATTGACTCATCACCAGCTACCTGAGCTCAGCCTTACATACGCTCTCGTCGACGAGGAGCCGCCCGGATGATATCGTCTACTCGGAGAAGGAGCTGAGATTGAGGTTAGAATCTATTCACATCGGGTTGTCATGTGGGTACTTACTTCTGCGGCCTCGCTGGCCGATGACACAACAGCCTTCTTCAGCTTGTAACTCTCAATAACACCGAGATCCCGCATATCAGTAATGCCACCACCAGGTGTCATCAAGTCCAGACCATAAGTTGTGAGACCGTCGTAAAGAGCTTTGCGTAGCCTGGCAACAAGATCACCAGAGTCGAGACCAGCATTGTCGGCCAGGATAGTAGGAAGTTGTCGAAGGGCAATAGCGAAGCTGGAAACAGCCAATTGTCGCTTACCCTCAACTCGTGTAGCGGCACCCTCAACAGCCTTGGCCATCAGCATCTCAGCGCAGCCACCACCAAGAGTGGTTCGGGGCTCCTTGACAGTCTGCGACAGGACAGCAAGGGCGTCGTGAAGACTTCGCTCGGCCTCATCCAGGAGCTGTTCCGTGGCACCTCGAAGAACGATTGTGCAAGCCTCTCCACCAGACACACCGGAGAACTTGATAAGGGTATCCTCACCAATGATGACCTCCTCAATCGTATCGCAGTGACCAAGCTTGACCTGCTCAGGGTGGTCGAAGGTGGAGGCGATCTCACCGCCTGTCACAAGGGCCAGACGCTCAATACCATCGAAGTCGGCGTGCTCAATGGACATGATACCGGCATCGGTGAACAGCTGCTCGGGCCAGTTGTAAATAAGTTGTCGGTTGATAAAGCAGTTGATGCCATGGGCCTTGATCTTCTCGACCTTGGCCTTCATCTTCTCCTTCTCGGCCTTCTCGAGCTCGGCGAGCTTGCTTGTCGAGCCGACCTTAACACGTGCACCGAAAATCTTGACCTTGTCAGTATCCATGGAGGTGTTGGCCACCAAGATCTTGGCCTTCTCCAACTTCTTGGGTTGGTTGACACCAATCTTCTTGTCGAGAATGAAACCCTCATCGAGATATGAGTCGCTGAGCTTGCCTCCAGCCTTCTTGATAATCTGAATGTGGTTGAGGTCTGAAGACTTCAATCGGAGGACGGCGTCGACAGCCAATTCGGCAAACTGGTCGCGGTCCTGGGCGAGAACCTTGGAACTGAGGGTCGTTCGGGCGATGGCGAGAAGGTCTTTTCGGAATGCCTCGGGGTTCTTGCTGTGATCGACGGCAGAGCCTTCCAAAGCCTTCAACGCAGCTTGGCTGGCTATTCTGTAACCCTCGATGATGGTCTGGGGGTGGATCTTCTTGTCCACCAACTTCTCCGCCTCTCTTAACAGCTCGGCAGCGAGAACGGCAACTGATGTAGTACCGTCACCGACTTCGTCATCCTGAACCTTTGAAATGTTGACAAGGACCTTGGCGGCGGCGTTATCGAGGGCAATCGACTTGAGGATGGTGGCACCGTCGTTGGTAACCATGATTTCGGCGGTGGAGCTAGCATCGTGTTAAAAGGGGGGTTGTCGACCGAAAGATGGGCGCAAAACATACGCTGACTGTAGAATCTTGTCCATGCCCTTGGGTCCGAGAGTGCTCTTCACGAGATCACCAACGGCGATGGCGCCAACAAAGGCAGAGAGACGAGCATTCTCACCCTTCTCCTCGGTGGTGCCCTCCTCAAAAATTTGAGTTGGTTGGAAAGACTATGAGGGGCAGATGTTAGCAATCATGATTGCAATATAGATTGGAAAGGTTCAAGACAGAGCTTCCAAGGGATGCAGACATACCATAATGGGCCAACAATGCGACTGTAAACACGGCGAAACCTATAAAAACGTAGGAGGTTACCGGTCGTTGTCAACGTCAATATGCTTCAGCCTTGGGGTAGACGTTGCAGCCTTTTTTTCTGGAGCTACCTCGCAGCTTAGGATACCAGAGCCCCTCCACCGCCAGGGGCCAGCCAGAAAGCCCACACGTGACTTGCCCCGCGGCTTTTCATCTCGAGGTTGGAGATAGCGGGACAAGGACAAATGATTCTCCGTGGCACGCACACTTTCGCTGGAAAGTGAAGAACACCAAATTTGTACTGAACTAGGTTGGCCCAACGCAACATTAAGATTCCGCACGTTCCCGAGCGACGTTCCCAGTGTTTTTAGGCAGAACACTGCGTGTTTTTTCAGAGGTCATATCTCCTGCGCGCATAAAGGTCTTTTTCGCAAACCTTGTGCTCAGTAGCCGAACCCTCTAAACCCTCGAGAAAAAAACATCCAGATTCGAGAGCGGGGCATTTTTTCTTGCACCCCTCCAACAACCACATATCGCCCATCATGGCACCCTCTTTCGATCACCTCCGCGAGGCCGACCTTGACGATGACGAGTTCAACGATGATGATATTGACATTTCCGATCTTCGAGAACGTTTCGAGGTTTCCCTCGATCAAGGCTACGACAACTTCGTCGTCATCGACGGCCTCCCCCAGGTCACCGAAGACCAGAAGCCTAAGCTCGTCAAGTTCTTGTTGAAGAAGCTCAACACCGTCGGCAAGACACGCGAGGACTCAGTACATATGCCCATGGGTGACGATGGAAAGTCTCTTCGGTAGGTGTCAAATATGGAATACATAAAGAGCTTGGAACTGATACTGTCTTAAGATTCGCCTTTGTTGAGTACTCCTCGCCAGCCGAAGCCGCCGCTGCTTGTCGTTCGCTCGACCTCACCCCTCTCGACAAGAAGCACACTCTCCGCGTTAACAAGTTCACCGATATCGAGCGATATGGACGCGAAGGCCGCGTCGACGAGACCTACCAACCGCCTGAAATCGAGGAGTTCACCGAGAAGGAGCATCTGCGATGGTTCCTCCGAGACCCCTCAGAGCGCGGCCGCGATCAGTTCGTCATGTACCGTGGTGACAACGTCGGAGTCTACTGGAACAACGAGAAGGACCAGCCCGAGAACATCGTTGAACGACCTTTCTGGACCGAGACTTTTGTCCAGTGGTCTCCTCTCGGCACTTACCTTACCTCTGTCCACGCTCAGGGTGTTCAGCTTTGGGGTGGCCCTTCATGGCTACGACAAGCTCGATTTGCTCATCCTTTCGTGAACATGGTCGCTTTCTCCCCCGGTGAGAAGTACATTGTCACTTGGTCCAACCGCCCCATCTCCATCCCTGATGAGGGTCACCCCGCTCTCTCCATCGACGACCACGGCAAGAACTACGTTATCTGGGACATCGCTACCGCTACTCCTCTTCGATCTTTCGCCAACCTCGATCCCCCCAAGGTGGAGGATGGCAAGCCCCCGCCTAAGATGCAGTGGCCTGCCTTCAAATGGTCTGCTGATGACAAGTACGTCGCCCGTTTGAACCCCGGCCAGTCCATCTCCGTCTACGAGCTCCCCCGCATGAACCTCCTCGACAAGACCTCTATCAAGATCGATGGCGTTGTGGACTTTGACTGGGCTCCTGCTACTCCCAAGCGCGATGGTGTCAAGGACTACGAGCAGCTTTTCTGCTACTGGACCCCCGAAATCGGCAGCAACCCCGCCAAGGTTGGATTGATGAGCATCCCCTCAAAACAGGTTGTTCGATCTTTGAACCTCTTCAGTGTCAGCGATGCTAAGCTTCACTGGCAATCTGAGGCCGCCTACATTTGCGTCAAGGTCGACCGACACTCCAAGTCCAAGAAGTCTCAAGCCACCACCCTTGAGATTTTCCGTGTCAAGGAGAAGGGTGTTCCTGTTGAGGTTGTTGACACCATCAAGGACACCGTTATTAACTTCGCTTGGGAGCCCAAGGGCGACCGATTCGCCATCATCTCCACAACCGAGCCCACAGGCGTTACTGCTGTTGCCCCTAAGACAGCGGTCTCTTTCTTCTGCCCCGAGAAGGCCAAGAAGGGTCAACAAGTGGGTAACTTCAAGCACCTCCGAACGCTTGACAAGAAGAACAGCAACGCCATTTACTGGTCGCCTCGAGGTCGTTTCGTTGTTATCGCTACTATCGCCAACCAACAGAGCTCCGACCTTGACTTCTTCGACCTCGACTTTGAGGGTGAGAAGCCCGAGTCCGATAAGGACCTTACCGCCAACCTACAGGCTATGAACACCGCCGACCACTACGGTGTTACAGACGTTGAGTGGGATCCCTCAGGCCGTTTCGTCGCCTCGTGGGCATCCGCCTGGAAGCACTCAGTAAGTTGCATTCTCACACATTCTTAAGGTCCATGCTAACATAATCACAGATGGAAAACGGTTACCACATCTACGATTTCAAGGGTGAGGCTCTACGAGAAGAGCCCCTCGAGAAGTTCAAGCAGTTCTCATGGCGCCCTCGGCCCGCTACTCTCCTTACCAAAGAGGAGCAGAAGGCCGTCCGCAAGAACCTCCGAGAATACAGCCGCGTCTTTGAGCAAGAAGATGCCGACCGTGGTGCTTCTGCTGACTTGGCCGTTGTCGAAGCTCGTCGCCGCATGCTCGAGGAGTGGCACTCTTGGCGCGAGAGCGTCGAGGCCGACATGCTGGAAGAGCGTGAGGTGCTCGGCCTACCAAAGGATCCTCATGCTCCTCTGCTAGAGGCCTACACAAAGTCCCTGGAGGGCACAACATCAGAGGAGGATCGGGTGATTGAGGAGATCGTTGAGGAGGTTATTGAGGAGAGCGAGGAAATCCTCGCTTAGAGGGCTTCACTGCATTTGCATGGGAGTGATTTGCTTGTATCTCGGTAGAAAACTGGTCAGGGCGAGGGGTCACGTAATGAAATTCTTTGCTATGTTCATACAGAAGGATAGGTCCAACTCTTTGGGCTCACTAAAAGCATTATCTGGAGTAATCTATGTTCGTCCATCTTTTTGTTTAATGTTACATGAGTAGACTGCCAAGGGTCGACCTTGAGGATCCTGGTCGTGTCTGAGGGGAAAGAGCGCAAGCAGTCCAGTCGATCCTCCGTTACCATGGGACCGTCAACTGGCTCCTTGACCATTGTGAATACAACTTCATGCAGCCAGGCACACCAGATCTGCGAAGCAGGAACAGGACTCTAGTCAGGCATGGCGTAGCAGAACAATGACAACAGGAAGGAGGCATGATGTGACACTTGTACTAAACTGAGCCTCTGCCTACAATAAACATTTATACTTGACCTTGAATCAATTTGCTGTAGCCGGATATATATACTTAGTATGATCCTCCAGCGTCCAACAATAGCTTTATCATCATGTCCCGGTCTTCAGAGCGATAGCGTCTACTAGAATTACCTGCTGTTCTAGCGGGGGAGTTCCCTTCAGGATCTTCAGCTGCAGGATCAGCTCCATGCTTCAAAAGCTCCCTCGCAATAGCTATTGCCCCAAGTTCAGCAGCAATATGCAACGGGGTGAGGTTGTGTCGGACCACTTTACCCCAAGTCATAGGGTCCTCAATGTATTGTAATTCTCGACAGCTACAATATATGTCTTGTTCGCTGCCTCGTCTTCTGGGGCGGTTTGATGGATCATCGAATGCAAATGACGCCCGGGCATTAACGATGTTACCTCTTGACACTAGTTTCTCAATAAGCTGTGCTCCTTTGTCGGTGCCATAACTGCCATAATGCATGGCAAGGCAATGCAACGACGTCCAACCATCCTGTGTAGTAACAACAGGATTGGCACCATGAGACAGAAGCAGCTGAGCTGTTTCTGACTTTTTAGATAGTCCTGCAATGTTCGGAAACCCAGGTGCCAGTGTGCTGAGTAATGGCGTCCATCCTCTTGATGCATTTTCGTCAATGTAAAGACCAACGTCGTCAGATAGCAGATACTTTGCCATTTGGACTTGGCCCCCGACAGATGCAAAGTGTAACAATGTCTCACCTTTGTGATTCCTAGATCTCAAAGCATATTCTCTCTGGGATTCAGGCAAGTTTGAGAGGAGCAGGTGAAAGGTGTCCAGAGGAGATGCATAGGCAGCACAGTGTAGAGGACTGTTCCCATATACATCTCGGTGGATGACAGAAGCGGAGAAGCAATCGGAACACATCCTCGTGTGGCTCTTCCTTTAGAAAAATATACCTGACCTTGGGAAACTTTCGTTTGTATGCCCCTAAATAATGCAATGCAGTCTGGCCTTGACTGTTGGTCATATTGGGGTCAGCACCGTTGTTGAGCAATGCTTGCAGACAGCCATAGAGTTGCTTATGGAGAGCAGTCCATATAACAAGAGGCTCAAATATTGCTATCCGGCTGGCTTCGGGGCTCTTAGGGTCAGCTCCAGCGTCCATCAGCACTTTGATCGATTGCGACTGTGCCACACGTTCAGATTCTGTGTGCTCTCGAAGAAGGAAGCACGGCCTGGTGACTGTCACCTGGGCTAACGCGAGGTTAAGCGATTCCTGATCAACAGAGCAGTGAGATAGAAGAAATTGGATATTCTCAAATCTCCAGTTGTTGGCTGCTGCGACCAAGGCACGACCTCTAGATTCTAAAGACCAGCCATCTTGTCCCCATGTCAACAGATCAGATATCGTAGCGATATGACCATACTCTGCTGCATCGCGCAGACACCCGAAAGTTTCCGTATTGAAAGTGTCGGCATCAGGATTGACATGTTCCCAAATCTTCCGAAGGATAATGCGATTATCCAACCTTGCGGCTAAGCCTATGGGTGTGGTGATGAATTGGTCTTCAACAAAATGGGGTTCTTTGACAGGGTTGGCGCCAGCGTTTAGTAAGATACTAACTGCCGCCAAGTTGTCGAGATATATAGCCAGATGCAGCGGCGCGCCAAACATGCCATCAGTTTGATCGACGTTTTCTGGGGTCAAGGTGCTGACGAGGTTCTGTAGTTCACTAAGATCGTTAGTGGCGATGGAATAGTGAAGGGAGTTTTGATGATACCCTGCCCTCCTTTGTAACTCAGATATATCTGGGATAGGCGGAGGTATACGCATAGTTGATTGATGGGAAGTAAAGAAAGAGTTGCAGTCGAATTGATGAGTTGATGAAGATGAGAGTGCGTGCAGCATCACCTGACAAAGAGTGGAGAATGTTGGTTCTTGACAGCACTCTTGTTTCTCGGGCTGTGAGAAGGGCTCCCATGGTCGATTTTTTTAAACTGTCGCTTGGCTCCTAGTGACGGGGATTGTTTGACTATGCTCTTCTACAGTTGGTGTTGGGCAACGCTTGTAGTAGTGGGAGGACGATCACATCCGAGAACCAGAAGTATTCAACTATTCAATAAACCCAATGTCACTATTATAAGATAACACGTTTTCCGTTGTCTTGCCAGTTCTTGGCAAGATTCCAAGACCTGTTGAGGGTAATTATTCTGTCCGAATACCATTAAAATCCACCAAGATCGATCCTGGGCACAATACTGCCAAAATGAAGGAAGGGTTGTTGGAGCCAGCTGAATCAGGGCGGCTACGCTGCTGGCCATTGAACGCCGCCAATTTATATTAAATGTACTCAGAGCCAGATATGTGATGCCACTAGTACTATGAGATAGCATCAAGATAACCTCCTGAGAAGGGAGAGACAGAAGAAATGTTAAATAAAGGGACCTGCATGACTGTTCTACTCAGGGACTCTTGCAATACATTCTGCCTCGTGTTCTATACACGACTTCCACTGCCTTTGACTTTGGCATCCATTTGAAGTCTAAGACTCGCATTCGTCTCGACTTACCCGACACTGTTCGTCGACTAAACTCCCCATTCTCATCTCGTTCCATCATGCGTGTCGCTCTCATTCTCTCCAGCATCTCTGCTGTGACTACAATTGCGGCTTCACAAGCAATCCCGACAGCAGCGTCCGAGATGGCATCTGAGATAGTTGAGAGAGCACCTGAGCTACCGTCTCCAGCCATCGACCCGATACCCGCTGCAGAATTGCCAGCGACGGAGGAAGCATCTGAGGAAGCACCTGAGATCGCACCGATTGTGCCTGAGATAGCGTCTCCAGCCATTGACCCCATCATTCCAGAAGCTCCAGCGGTTGAGGAAGCACCTGACATGGCATCGCCAGCCATCGATACAATACCCGTTCCAGACGTTCCAGTATCTGAGGAAGCACCTGAGATTGCACCGATTGTGCCCGAGATGGCATCTCCAGCTATTGACCCAATCATCCCAAAAGCCCCAGCGACTGAGGAAGAATCTGAAAACGGACCCGAGATTGCATCGCCAATCACGGAGCCAGTACCCATCCCAGACTTGCCAACGACTGAAAAGGCATCTCCAGCTATCGATCAAATACCTATTCCAGAACTGCCTTTGACTGGGGAGGCACCTGAGATCGCTCCTCAAATCGCATCTCCAGATATTGACCAAATACCCATTCCAGAAGTACCAGCGACTGACAAAGCTACTGAGATCGCACCTGAGATCGCACCTGAGGTAGCATCTCCGCCTGCTGACCCAGTCTCCGTCCCAAAATCGCCTGTCCGTACTTCTTCCGGAGTGATCCCAGAAGATATCTTGGATGCCATGCAAGGGATTCAGATCTTAGCGTCCAACCTAATACTTCAAGCGTACGACATCAGGGGCGATGGTGTGAAGCCTCAGATAATCGGAGTATGTACTTGTCTTTTACCACGTCACTTGACCTAGACTGACTTTTTTGTACAGAACACATACCTGCGCTGTCGGGATTTGACCGATGGTATTGAAAAGGTGTCTGGCGGAATCAGTCGCCCTCCCACGATGCTTTTTAGCTGGGAAGATCAAATGGCCATTTGCTCCAATTTCGATGTGGTACGTAACATCCCTTGCATGAGACAAGAGCTGGAAGAAGAAAGGAAGAGAAATGCAGACTAACATTCCTTCAAGTTCGGTATCAACCAATCCAGAGTCATCACTGCACTGGTCATGGAACTTGAGAGCATAGTGAGAGATGGCTTCTTTGGCCGCTTTCAAGATTGTTTCACCCAACTTCAACCTGTTCTCAACCTGTTTATTAAACAGCTCATAGTATATACGCCCACGTGCGAAGCTGAAATGTTGAGGAGGATAGATCAGCTTGATGTAGGGTTCAACAATGCCAGGGTGAGGATGGAGGCTGCCCGGGGGAGGTAGACACATTCCGATGCCGCCCTAGCTGAGGTCATCGTTTTATGTAGGGGTTTTGAATTTATCAATTTTGGCGTCACTCGACAATGTGCCGTACCGTGCAGTACTGTCTCTGTCTGCTTATCCTTTCCAACAGAAGATCGGGTAAGATAAGCAGGGTTGACACGGATAGTGTAGTGCATGGGTTGTAAGTCGGTAAACGCTTGGACGATCATGGATGGATGAACGAAGTATGCCCTATCTGGAGACACACATATTTCAATTGCAATACATACACGATAGTTCTAGAGCAAATGCATAAGAGTGGTTTTATAGCTGCTTGGAAGTGGAAACTCGTGCTTTCGTTACGCAGACAGTCTGGCGGTCAAGTGTTTAAAAATTGGGTTCCCTACAAACATTGATGAGTTGTTGGATTCCATGAGAGGAAGATCCACAAGTTACCCCGAGTATCAAAACATGCATTCGGCCTTTTCACAAACTACAGTAGGTCGTGTGTTTGTCTTGGAGTTGCAGCAAAGTATTTTTTTTTTCTCACATGCAGTTCTGACGAATGACATCAAGATAGGGAAAAGCCAATTGGTGATGCTTCGGTTAATGAGAATCTACCCTGAAGTCTGAGGTTAGCCAAGAAATTGCACCATTCAGAGGGAGAAAGTGAGACAGAAGCTCAAAGATCCCCACAGCGGACACAGACCATCAGATCCGGGGTGAGAATAAGCGAAACGAAATCCACAAAAATAACCTCCACTGCGATACGTAGTATCTAATAAGAGATGAGGACGGTTTCTCACGACCGGAATTGACTCCAACGTAAGAAATATGGCCGTTCAATCAAATTGACTTGACATGCAACAATATCATCGCTCATCAGAACCAATTGTCAATTCTACTCCGAGTTTTCTGTTTGCCCCCGAATGTGTGGGACAAGGTCACCGATTATCATCGCCAATATCAATGGTTTGAAACCGTGACTAATGCACGATTCTTGCTTGTGATTGGACGATAAAGCATCTCTCCTTGCAGCGACGGACAATCTGAGAAGAGCATGTATACAGACAGGTATGGATAGGCACATTATTGACAGCTCGGTGTCTGTGGCATGTTACCATCTGCAGCCGCTGCCCGTCTGTAAGTTCAACGGTGTCTTTGTTGAATGCTTGACAGGATGCACGGGCTACACTGAACTACAACTATGTATCAAAGCTCATGAAATCGGACCTTGTCTTGGATATAAGTACAAGCAACAAGACACCACTGTAACGGTGCATCTATCTTTGTAAGGAAACAAAGGTACAGATACCAAGGTAGGGCCTACGTACGCCCAGTCTCATCCATCCATAACGAGAATATCCTCCACCATCGTAAAAAGACAGGTCTGGATCGCCTACAGTGTGGTTTGAAGACAATACGGCCTTCGTCCCTTACTCGAGGGAGAGCAGAATATTGTAGTACCCCGGCAAATTGAGTAAAAGATGTACTGTAGATATAATTCGGTAGACAATGCGCCTCAAACACCACAAAATGATCAAATGATTTCCTCCTGAATTGTCAGTGGTCGGTATTTTTCGTTAATGATAGAACTTCCAAAAGCCCAAGCCACAGTGACGGGAAAGGGAAGCTCGAGCCCCTCCTCGCCTTCCTCGACAGTCCCTGACCTTCCTTTTCTCTTTCCCTTTCGTGTCGGTCCGTGCCACGCCAGTTCCAGTTGCCCACACTGAGAAACGTGCCTGCCCCCCTCGTCGCTACGAGTGGTGTCAGCAACCGTCTTAGGAGCCAAGCCAAGGGCAGGGCAAAAAAGACGTGCTGGGACTCCCTGCCCGACCTCGTCCTCCCCCCGTAATATTCCATTCCAACCTTTTACCCTCTTATTCATTCATCTTCATCTTTTGGATATTGTCTTTACAACGCCCAACGTTCTCGCTTGCATTAACTTACGGGTTAAAACTTTCGATCCGCCCCTTACCGTTACGCCGATTTCGAGTCCGACTCCGCATTTACCCACGGCTCCAGCAGTCTCTGGCGTGACTTCATTCTGCATTGCACCACAACCCCCGAATCTCGTATATACATTTCATCACCCAAGGGCGCAGCACAATCAAGCAACCCAAGATCAATACCTTCGATTGAAAACTCCTGTCTCTACCGCTGCCGGGGTCCTATGTGATCGCCCGCAGCGTTGACCTCGGCCGAAAATGCTGCGACGACCTCCCGGCGAGGGACGTCGACCTCAGCAAAAGAAACTCCTCGCCTTTTTTGCTGTTATACTATTGCCTTGGTTACAGCTTGTCGATGCTCAGCAGCAGCAAAGACCGGCTAGCGAATTGCACCGCCCTGGTGGCAGTCAGCCTCTCGCCGATGATGCCGTTCAGTGGGCCGCTACACCCATTGACGCGACAAACGCACGCGAGACTGTCAACCAAGTAAAGCGTGCTTCCGCAGTCCGACAACCTCGACAAAATGACGAACGTACCCGAAAGAACAAGAAGAGAGAATACCAACACACCCCTGACGATGCGAGCGCCCTCGCAACTTTGGCTCCGGACTCTCGGTCCGTGGGAGCACCAAACCCTTCATATCGGTCCACTAGCGCTTTTGCTTCTGGGCTGGCCTCGCCGCAGATTGCGCGGAACTTGAAGGATTGGGAAGTGGAAGACTTTGTGCTTCTGGCGACCGTCGATGGAGATTTGTACGCCAATGACAGGCGAACCGGAAAAGAACGCTGGCATCTCGAAGTCGACCAACCCATGATAGAGACAAAGCACTACCGTTCCGAGGAGTCTGTTCTCAACGAAAACTACCGTGCAGTCGACCATTATGTTTGGGCTGTTGAGCCCAACCGAGACGGCGGAATATACATGTGGGCGCCAGACTCGAACCATGGCTTCATCAAGACAGGATTCACAATGAAGAAGCTCGTGGAAGAACTGGCACCATATGCTGATGACAACTCACCCGTGGTTTACACTGGTGACAAGAAGACGACAATGATCACCCTTGATGCGGCGACCGGACGAGTTTTGAAATGGTTCGGCTCTGGAGGTTCTCATGTCAGTGAAGCCGAGAGCTGCTCACGTCCCGACACCCTATACGACGCAGGCAACCTGGAATGCAGCTCGACTGGCACTATCACGTTAGGAAGAACCGAATACATTGTTGGAATTCAGCGACGCGACGATGGTCTCCCCATCGCTACTCTCAAGTACTCAGAATGGAGCCCCAACAATTACGACAGCGACCTCTTCCAGCAACATCACTCCTCGCTTGACAAAAAGTACATTACAAGCCAACACGATGGTAAGGTTTATGCCTTTGACTATACACGATCTGAGAAGGTGCCCGTATTTAGCGAGCACTTTTCTGCACCTGTTGCTCGAGTTTTCGATGTGTGTCGACCAGGTGACGCCACATCTGAGAGCAACCCAGATCTCGTTGTCCTCCCCCAGCCGCCAATGCCACCAGAGGATGAGACACAGGACCGCATGCGCAGCAACAGCATTTTCTTGAACCAAACTCGATCAGGAGATTGGTATGTCATGTCAGGTCAATTGTATCCTCTCATCGCACATGCTCCCGTGGCCCAAATGTCCCGCTCCGATTGGTGGGATATTGCTCCTGCTTGGGACACGCTCAACCAGACAAAGCTGTCGAAGGTCCTGGTAGGCACCCATTATCTTGGAAATGCCGATAAAAGAGGTAGCTTCCATGCTCCCAGTCTACCTGCTGGTTCAATTGAGGCGCCAGAAGTACATGATGGGTACGACGACAATGTGGAATATGAGAAAGACCCCAACCCTCATACAGACATTGGCTTCGCAGATGAGTCTATTATTCGTGATAAGTTCAAATCGATATCCGATGGTGTCGCCAAGAGTGTCAAGGACTTTATTACCAATCCTGTTGTAATCATTCTCTTTGTTTCAGCACTGTATTACAACCAGAAAAATATCCGCCGACATCTCAAGCGTGGCAAACGCAGGGGCTTCTGGAAGGAACTTCAAAATATCCTGGGCATTACGGAAGCCAATATTGTCAATGACGATGTTGATGATGCTCAGAGCACCGACACCGAAGTCAATCCTGATACCACACCTGAACCCATCACGGAAGAGGTCAAGCCCGATACACTCGGCGAGCAGCTTGAGGAGAGTACGAAAGAGCCGCCTGTGCCAGCTCCTGAGTCGTCCAACTTGCAACCTGATGGATTCCCACATACTCCTGTCAAGGAAGTCGAGCTCAGTGACCGGGAAGCAACCCCCAAACCCAAAAAGCCGGTGGCCGAAGTGGACGCAGAGACTCCCGTCAAGATCGCGAATGACCTGCAAAACTCTCTCCAGAACCAATCCAAGAACTCGCCACCTGTCGCCAATCAAAATGGTGCAGCTCCCGAGAAAAAGAAGAAGGCACACAGAGGAAGACGTGGCGGCGTGAAACATCGAAAGGGTAGAGCCCAAGAAGCTTCTCAGTCTCGCGGCGACGACCCTGCCGCTGCCACTGTTGAGGACGCCGTGAACAACGCCAAGAAGTTGGGAGAAAGACCTAGTCTCGAGCCCGATGTCATGACTGTCCATGACGACATGCAATCTGTAACGGGCTCTACTATTCGTATGGGAAATATTGAGGTGAACACAGATGAGCAATTGGGCACGGGCAGCAACGGTACCTTGGTGTTTGCTGGTAAATTCGATGGCAGGGCGGTGGCTGTCAAGCGCATGCTTATTCAGTTCTACGACATTGCCTCTCAAGAGACCAGGCTGCTCAGAGAGAGTGATGATCATCCAAATGGTAGGTTCTTTCGCTTCACAACACACCACCCATTCTGACTTTCTAGTTATCCGATACTACTCGCAGCAAATCCGCGACGGTTTCCTTTACATTGCGCTCGAACGTTGCGCTGCTTCTTTGGCCGATGTCATCGAGAGACCACACTATCACCGTGATCTCGCAAACGCTGGCCGACACGATTTGCCCAACGTCCTCTACCAAATCACCAACGGAATCAGTCATCTACACGAGCTCCGCATCGTCCATCGCGATCTCAAACCACAGAATATCCTCGTCAACAAGGGCAAGGATGGCAAGCCAAGAATGTTGGTATCTGATTTCGGACTATGTAAGAAGTTGGAGGGTGGTCAATCGTCCTTTGGCGCAACTACGGGTCGCGCTGCAGGAACATCAGGTTGGCGTGCTCCTGAGCTTCTCCTCGACGATGATGCTCGAGAAGGTGCCATGATGGAGTTGAGTACTCAGAGTGGCTCCGGCTCTGTCTTGGTAGACGACAGCAACATGCCTCGACGCGCTACACGAGCCATTGACATTTTCTCACTTGGCCTGGTCTTCTTCTACGTCTTGACCAACGGTTCTCATCCCTTTGACTGCGGCGATCGATACATGCGAGAAGTCAACATCCGAAAAGGCCAGTATAGCCTAGATCTTCTCGACTCGCTTGGCGATTTTTCTCACGAGGCCACGGATCTCATTGCATCCATGCTCGAAGCCGACCCCAAAAACCGTCCAACAGCGAAGGAAGTCATGGCTCACCCCTTCTTCTGGTCAGCAAGAAAGAGGCTTGCATTTTTGTGTGACGTCTCAGATCATTTTGAGAAGGAGCCGAGAGATCCTCCGTCAGCGGCACTGGCTGAGCTTGAGGGCCACGCATCATCCGTGACAAGTGACTTCCTCAAAGCACTACCAAGAGACTTCGTCGACTCCCTTGGTAAGCAGCGCAAGTACAACGGGGCACGTCTCCTCGACCTGCTCCGTGCTCTACGAAACAAGAGGAATCACTACGAGGATATGCCCGAGGCGCTCAAACGAAATGTCGGGGCTCTGCCCGATGGTTATCTCGCGTTTTGGACTGTTCGCTTCCCTTCACTGCTTTTGGTGTGTTGGAATGTTGTTTGGAGTATTCGATGGGACAAAACCGATCGTTTCCGTGAATACTACGAACCTGCGGCTCTCTAGATGAGATGAACGCTGGATATGAAGACTGAAAATTGGTGATTTTGGATAAGCTGGGCTTGGTAGATATTTTAGTTCCAGAATTTGACAACGCTGTGCGTATACTTTGACAACAAACACGAGAATTTCTCGGTGACATCACTGTGAACCCGACCTTAGCAGTCAAGTGAATTGCCTAGGTTATGTAAATTTGAGCCCCAAGCCGGGCCTGGTTCATGTCCATTCAATACTCCAAGATGGTGCAGCAGTGGCGACGGTAAAACTAAATCCTACCGGAGATCCTCACGATGCTCCCACATCACCTCCCAAGTCAGTGACCAAGTTATTTGGTCTCTTAGGATTTTGCGGTCAATTCTTCTGATACCCTGAGGATCAGGGCTAGCTTCATGAGTCGTCATTAAGGCTGCCGAGAGACGATAATATCCCCTTCAGCAGCGTTCGAAAACCGCGAAGCGAAGATCTGATAGGTTCCCAGATTCCTACTTAAGGAGTTGCAACTCTCTCGACAGTTCTCCAGCATGTAACAGCATTAACGACATCCCAGTCTGCTCTATACACGGGGAGGTCTGAAATGACGTACGCGTCTTGTCGATGAGTGTGGTTGATAGCTTCTGCAATGTGCGCGCGGTTAAGGTGAACAGGATCTGCAAGGCAGTACCCCTATATTGGCTTGTTCTGACGCTCTCATTCTCTCTGTCAATTTGACTCTTCCATGTTATCACTCAGACTTCCACCAGGGGTGTTTCAACGCCAAACTACCTCGCTTACATCACCGTTCATCCGGTTCCAAAATCCAACGTCATTCTACCCGCTGGGGAATATATACATGCTATTCTGATGCTATGGTTCCATTCAATTTGTCCAAGGATGATTCTAACCCCACTGCACAAGGACCTTCTTGCCCTTTTTGTTTCCTTTCTTCTTACCACCCGCTTCACCATCAGCGGGCTCTTCATCAGCCGGCGTACTCGGCCCACTGCCGGTACCCCACTGGAAGCCAGTCTCACGGCTTCCATAGTCACGTCGTACGGCGCGGCCGTTGCCGTAGCCGAAGATCGTGGTCGTGGGTTTTGCCGCTGCGGGCAGAGCCGGGAAAGCATCCTCGCCAGTAGGACGGGGAGCAGGACGAGGACGGTTGAGAGCTGTGGATTGTGATGAAGAGGGAGCGGGAGCTGTCCAGTTAGAGCTGGATGCAGAGGACGACTTGCCAGTAGATGGCAGGGATGGGAATGCGGAGGCGGATGCTGATGGTGGGTTAACTGCGGGACGAGCGGACCATGATGATGGACCGCTCGAAGAGACAGGTGCAGGGCCACCAAGTCTCGTGCTGTTCTTCAGCTTGAGGACGCGGTTCGAGTACTTATTGGTAGCCTTTGCATTTGGGACAGCTGGGTTGGCCGATGCGGCGGAGGCCCAACCACTTGAACCTGAGGTTGCACCATGCATGCCACTCAGGCCAGGCAAGCTGGGGTAATCCTCGTTGATAGCCCGCCAATCCTGCCAGGCTTTACGAAGGGCATCGGCTTTGTTCTTGTCCTCGTAAAGATCCGCAACTTCTCGCACCATTGTGCCAAGAGCGTTTGAGGAGGTGTCGGCAAAGAGAGTAAAGAACGCGTCGATCAGCTGTGGTGCAGTAAGGCCGCCTTGTCGGTACGAAGAAATGTGGCTTCGGAAAGTGGCCATGCGTTGGGAATCATTGCCAAGGAGATTCGAGGCGCGCTCGACAACAGCACCATGGCGCACAAGACGAGCACGCTCCTCGGGGCTGAGGTTCGCTGGATCAACAGTAGCAGACTCGATGGGATTAGCAAGGTTAGTCTGACTGGCACGGGGAGTGTTCGATGAGCTGCCGCCACGAGCCTGCGATGAGGCTTGAGCTGGTGTAGGAGAAGGGACAGAAAGACCTCCGCCGAAGGTACGATTCGAGACGGATTGTGCAGAATGGATGGCCATCTGTCGCTGGAAAGCAATCTCATCACGTCGTAAAGGCTGGGCTGAGCTTACAGGAACCGGTTCCGCATTAGGGTCCCGGCCTCTGTTTCCTCCTCTTCGCCCATCTCTGCCTCCACGTCCTCCGCCTTCTCTTCCGCTGCCGCCGCCGCCAGATCGGCTCTCCTGCTGGTATGGTGTTCGGATATCGAATCCTGAAATATTGACAACTCGCGCATCTCTTCCTGTCGCCTTACCGCCGTGTTCGCTAAGCTGATGAGCCTGCAAGTCCAATTCCGACTCGAAGACTACAAACTTCTTTTCCATACATTCTCGATCGCCGCAAAAGTAGTGGTCCTTCTTGAAATGCTCTTCCAGGGCGTTGTAGTCGACATAGTAGTGAGGATGTCTCGAATCTCGTCTGTCACAAATGAAACAGCGCTCATGCTTCATTCTGCAGTGCTCATACAGCTTGTCGTCATCGTAGAAGCGCTCCCCGCAGAATCCACAAAGTGGATGTCCCTTGAAGCCCGTCTGGTCCGCCGCTCCAGGCTTGTCGTCTCCATGACGCATATGTCTCTCTAGCTCCTTGTCTGCAAATAACTCATGTTCGTGCGTGAAAACCTTCTTGTTACGAGTGCATAGATCGCACATGCGCTTGCGATGGGCAGATTTGACATGACGGTGCAGATCGGGCCAGCCAAGACCGGCGAAATCGCAATCCGGCTCGGGGCAGTTGTATCGTAGAAGGAGTACAGTGTCGCCAACAATATCCTCTTTGGTGTACTTGATGCCGATGTTGCTGTCGGTAGTGGAGATGTCTTTTTCGGAATATTCCTCGAAACGCTTCTCGGGATCATCGGTAAAAATCACATATGGAGCTGGGGTCTAAGATACTGTTAGTACTACAGCCGCGGCTGGAAGGAAAGCAGGAACATACACGACAATGAGCACAGTCCTTTGTCTTATAAAGGGCTCTCATGCGTAGTCCACAGATATGACATGTCGTGTGGTTGCAGGGTGCAATCGAGTGATGAGCGACAGGGTTGGCGCAGATGAAACACACTTCGCCGTCCTCGTCTTCAGCAGCTTCAGCTGCTTTGCCAGCTGCCATGGCATGGGCGCGAGACGCCGCAGCAGCTACATCTTGAGCAGCGGGGTTGGCAGGTACGTTGGGGACGTTGGCGTTGTTGCCGCCTCGACCGCGCCGTTGGCCACCTCGTCGGTTTTGATTTCCTTTGCCTCGGCCTCGTCCTCTGTTGCGCTGGCCGTCGCCTTGGGGTTGAGAATCGGAGGCTGTTACTCCGGCGTTGTTACCCTCCTCGGATGGAGCCATGACGAGAGGCTCCTGGCTCCTGGAAGCTGAAGGGTCGATCGTAAATGGGGCAGAAGTCGAAGGTAGAGCTTTGCTATGCTGCTCGCTCGCTCGCTCACTTGCACAAGAGAGTTCCGGGTTGTCAAGATAATGCAACTTAAATGTAGAAGATCTTCGGTTACAAACAGATAAGAGCTATAGTGGAATTTTTGTCAACACGCTCAAGATAGCCTAGTCGCTATGGATGGCAAATGCTCGTGAGTTATGGTACAGCTGTGAAGAAGAAATGATGATGTCGACTAGGTTTTAATCGAGCGTTGCTTGTCTCTTATGGCGGGGCAGAACTGTAAGAGGTAAGAAAGAGTGACGGAAAGTGTCCCTGCCGTGGGGGATGTGGCTGTTTGCACGGCCACTTCCATGGGCATCTGTGGCTGAGTAATCTTGGCAAGACTCACCACCGACGCGATGCATGAATTGGTGAATCCAATTGGCTCTCGTTTAACTGTCATTTAAAGCTGGGAGTCACCGGCCAGATGAAGCATAAGGCTGACTAGCATGTTAGCATGGGATTGACTGACTCATCCAGACTAATCATGACGACTAGGTAGAGCGGCAATTCTATCTGCTATCATGATACACCCAGCGAGACTGCGTAAATTGGAGACACGCTCATGATGGTGTTTCTACCCCAAAAGTCTTTTCCACTTACGGAACTTGGTCCACGGTCTAGTCAATATAGTGGAATACGCATCTTAATGTTCTCCGAAAACCATTAGAAATGCAACTTTAAAGCAATCAGATATAATCCTTCCCTCAATCCTAATGAGCATCTCACTCGGTCAAAACTAGTCTCTATATAGCCCAACACCAAGTAAAGGTGTTACTTACTGCCCATAGACTCAAAAGTTATCCACTGCGAAGTGGCCAAGCTGCGCGCGCATCCTCGCTATAGAAAAGAATCACTCTCGTTCCAATCTTCGTATCCTTACCAAAGTTCACCCGGTATGCTCCCCTTTTTTTCCTATGCTGAATCGCCCGCCAAAGAGAACAAATGAAACATGAGCAAATCATGAATACCGGTTACGCCGCCGCGCGCCCAAAACGCTGTCATCTGTAGAGTATCCGTTATAGTGTAGAAAGTCGTACTTTATTCTTCGACGGGGTAGAGGTGGCTGCCAATGTCCTTGTTCATCTTGAACATGTCGACCTTGGACTGCTTGAAGACTGCCTGCATCTTGTCGTCGCATATGATCTGTCGCTTGTCCTTGGGGTCTTGGAGATCGTTCGCCTTGATGTGCTCCCAGAGCTTCTTGACTACCTGAGGTCGGGATAGCTGTTCTTTGTCAATATTTGCAAATCTCGAGCTAGCGTTGTGCGTTGGATGTCACGTACTTGGGTCTCGCCAACCAACTCTGAAAGAGTTTCACTCAGGTTGAAAGGCTTTTGGAAGCCACCACCAGCCTTCCTCTTCTTGCCAGTCTCGCCATCAGCTGGGTCTAGGTCGCTGTCATCATCAGCCTTGACCTTCTTGGCGCTCTTCTTGCGAGGTGCTGCCTTCTTCTTGACCGGCTTGTCACCCCCTCGCGTTTTGCGACCTCTTGCTAGGCTGTTTTCCTGCGCCTGAAGTTGAGCAGCGAGTCTAGCGTCTGCATCTTCGGCCGAGGATGATCGCTTCACCTTCTTTCGCGAAGGTTCAGGAGTCGCCGATTGTTCAGTTTCGCCAAAATCGGAGGTACCGTTGGTTGCTGGGGGCTCGATGCCGGTATCAGCTCCGGAGGCGGCATCAAAACGAGCTTCAATAAGTCGCTTGATAGCGTTCTATCGTATGTGTGTCAGTAAAACAGATGACTGTCGTATGCGGTCATGGTAGATCTTGCATACTTTGTTCTCGCTGAGATCTTGTCCACCGAGAGCATTTTCCAGTCCCTTTCTGATCGTCTTTCGCGAGATTGTTTCGAGGTCGGACGTTTCGAGAATGTCGTCGATGATGGCTGTGTAGCGCTCGAGCTCTTCGGGGGTCACTGTTACGCGATGTTATTTGAATGTCCGAAATACGGCGAGAATTCAAGCAGAAGTATGCTGGGGAGCTTACGAGGGGCACTCATGGTGATGGTAGAGCTTATGGCTCTAGTTTGCTGTGCTCTGTGTAGAGTAGAAAAAAAGAATTTGGGGAGTAGAAGCGGCTCGGCAGTAGTTGCGAAACGAGAGGTGCCTTGAACAGCAGGGCGAGAGTTTGAAGATGAAGGGTAGGCCTTGGGGCTGTTCGTCAAGGAAAATACTGGTATGCGATCAGATGCGCCGATGGTCGCCAATATCAAAGCATATCCCGGATTAATTCGCGAAGGTGCGTTAAGTATTGTCGTCAATCGGTGCATAGATTAACGCGATCTCGTGTGAAGAAAGATGGTTCGTCGCGAAGGTCCCGGGGTTTGTCGATTGCAGTTGACGAACCGCGGCATGGGACGATAAACACCAATGAGCGATAGATAGACAAAATTGGTTCTGATAGTAGGATGCCTAGCCAATGATAGGGGCGCAATGAGATGGGAATAATGAGCAAGAAGGAGATAAATGAAGGTATCGCGAGCTCAGGTCGGGCTGTTGTGCATGGATCAAGTTGATGTTCACTACAGAACCTTGGAAGTCAACTAACGATGGCCGATGAGGCTGCTGAGGCTCTGGTTTCCGTGGCTGTTGACTGGGGTTGTGACCAATCAGAGCAATTCAGATTTGTGCTAGTGACTTAATTGGGTAAAGGGCTGACACGGGAGGAAGCGTGCTTCATCCATAATCTGCCCGGAGGTTTCTCCATGTTATGGATTGGTTCTTTGTCCAGTCACGTGGAATGTTCATGAAGCTTTAGCACAGATGATTGTTTCGAACAAAGACTTTAGATTAATTAACATGTTCATCCCATTGAATGGTTCACTCAATCATCTATCTGCACTTTGGACAAAATGCCAAGACTTGAATTATAGGTACCAAGGTTATGCATGATTCACCAAAGATTATTCCATCAACCTACCAACACGACTCCTCCAGACCCAACCCAGTTCCTAAGATATGGAAGTGGAGACAAACAGATACCTTCCAAGCTATCGTACCAACCAGTTTTCCCTTTCTCGTCTCTGCTTTCGTATGTGTATGAGAGAGAAATACAAGAAAAGGAATAAATCGGTCACTTCGTGCCAGCCAAACAGGCACTTATGCTCCTTTATTTTGGCAGTCTCAGCCTTACAGCCATCTCTTCTGTTACCCACCTGCAGACGCAGGTAAGCACTTAAAAGAAAGTGACATAAATGTGGCGCTCAACCACCGCCATTCATATAAATACAAATACACTCTATAAGTCTGCGACCATTGAACAATGGATTTATCTCAGATATCAAAGACTCCATGTACCTATTTCAACCTCGGTTACCGGGTCATGAATTGCCCCGCGCTACGGAGAGTTAATTGCCCCTACCCCGTATGAGGTAATGAATGCGCTTCTATGAAAACAAGAGATCACCCAACTTGATCATCAACAGCATAATTCTTCACAATGCCACTACCAGCCAAACCTCTCAACGCTATCAGCCAGGCATTCCCTCCCAAGCCTCAATTCACCGAGGCAAATGTTCCCGACCTCACAGGAAAAGTCACCTTAGTCACTGGCGCAAACACAGGCGTTGGTCGCGAAATCGCCCAGGTCCTCTACAGCAAAAATGCGACAGTCTGGGTAGCTGCTCGCAACGAGAAGAAAGGGCGCGATGCTATCGAGAGTATCAAGAAGCAGCACCCTACATCCCAAGGTTCCATCAAGTATCTCAAGCTCGATCTTGCAGATTTGACCACCATTGGCCCGTCTGCCAAGGAATTCCTCGCAGAAGAGAAGAGACTTGATATCCTGTTCAACAATGCTGGAGTCATGACGCCGCCAGAGGGCTCCAAGACTGTGCAGGGATATGAGCTCCAGCTCGGAGTCAATTGCTTAGGTCACTTTTTGTTCACGAAACACCTCACGCCTCTCCTTCAATCGACAGCCAAGTCAGCACCCAAGAACTCTGTCCGTGTCGTTTGGGTGTCGAGTTCAGCGGCGGATGTCTTATCGTGCAAGGACGGGTTTGAGCGGGATAACCTTGATTATCATGAGCCACGCAACCTGATCCACAAATATGCCACCAGCAAGGCCGGCAATTATTATCACAACACCGAGTTCGCAAGAAGATACAAGAGTGATGGCATTATCAGTGCGGTAAGCTGTAAAACTCATGACTTGAGGGCTATTTACTGACAGACTAGTCTTTAAATCCTGGTAATCTGGCAAGTGAACTTGATCGAACTTCGCCATGGTATATGTACTATCCCAGGCTCTTTACAACATACCCTTCCATTAACGGCGCCTACACGGAACTCTTTGCTGCTTTTTCAAAGGACATCACTGTGGAGAACTCTGGTATTTGGGGTAAGTGCTATATCCCTTGTTGATGCGTGGACATGCTGACAACTTCAAGTGGTTCCGTGGGGCCGTTTCATGCCCATCCGCCCTGACCTGCAGAAGGGAGCTTTGCCAGAATCTGAAGGTGGCACTGGTATGGCAGAGTTCTTCTGGAAATGGTCTGAAGAACAGATCAAGCCCTACTTCAAGAGCTAGATGTAAACACCATCATTAATAATTACACTGATATATGTCAACTATTTGTCAGTCTTCCTACATCATCAGACACCATGGTATGCTGCCAAAGAGCCTTCATAGCATGGCTTTGACATCAACTACTGTCCTGGTCTCTGACTCCAACATGTCCAAGTGAAGATGCCAAACCCGAGTCCAGGTCTCTCATCAAGTCTCCCCACAACAGTCCTCCTGGCGAGTCTGCTGTCCACAGCTCGCTATCTAGCAAATTGTCAAAATCGGCATTGACCAGAGCGTCCTCTCCTATACTCATGACTTGGTAACTACTTGGCTCCATCGATTCATTCGCAGCGTCTGGGGTCTTATGGCTATCAGCCGGTGTCGTCGCAGGCGTAGAGATTCCCAGTCGAGCACAGAAAGTATGCACGATCTCAAAACACTTCTCTTTCAGACTGTGAACTAACTGTGCACATTCGCGACTACCTGACATTTCGAAGACCCTTGCAGCCTGTGTCAGCAACCTTCGTGCCGTGGGCGATAATGGGCATATGGGATAACCGCAAGCGAAGCCGGCCAATGCAAATGTTGCAGTAGTCTGCCAGCCAGTGACTTGATAAAACCCAGCGAGGATTTCAGATGAGCTGAGGACTTGGTGAAGCATAAGCGTCATCATAATACCAGAATTGACACCAGTGATACAGTGATTGTCGCTGTTGAATGTTCCGAGAGCTGGTGTTGGTAGGAACGAGTTAAATGTTCGAGTGAGCATGATGACTAGAGAGTGGTAGTCCAGCTCAAGCACTAGGCGCTGTCTTTGTAGCCATAAGGGATCTGTTTGGCTGAGATTGAGCGTAGACCGGTCGACCGAGAATGGCACACCTTGTACCCTCGACGTCTTGAGGCTTTCCGGTAGCTCTTCAACCCATGTTTTGAGACGTTTGAGCTGCTCCCGCAGATATTTTGCGCATCTTTCGCGTGATGCAGGATGTTGGTAAAAGTCGGACTGATCAATCTCTCCCAAAACGTCCTCTACCACCGCCATCAATTCGACGTGAATCCCGCGGGCAATTTGGAATAGCCGCTGCCTCTCGTACGCGAATCGAAGCCAGTTGATGTTGGATGGCTCGGAGAAGTTGAAGTTTGGACCGTCGACGTGGGCAATCTCATCGGATTCTGGTCCGACTTGATCGTCCAGCTGATCGTCTGAAACTGCGAAGGGACGGCCGAGATGCAGAGCAACTTGTGTGTCCAGTGTAACCAAACAGTGCCAAAGTCTAGAGCAAACGTTCGTCGGGAGTGTGCTTGTCTCGATCTGGGCGTCATCATCGTGAGTGGTGTCAAATTGCAGACCAAGAGATTCTGCTGCCGCCACCGCTGACCGTATCATCATGTAGGCCGAATTAGTCTGATTGAATGCCAGTAGGTATATAGCACTGAGGAAATAACACTGCACTGACATCAAAGTCGGCCTTTCTGAAATAGCACTTAGAGACTGCTGTGCTTGGAGATAAAAGTTGTATCCAGGCTGATCAGGCATAACGAGCTCATCAGTCACCGTGTAGGAAGAGCCGAACTGAATACATAGCGCAACGACGATATCCACCATCGGACACGCTCGTCTCGAATTTTCATGCCACAGCGATTCATAATGCTGTCGAAAAGCAGCCTCGTCGAGCACAGGGTAAATGGCGTGGTAGCCTTGCCAGTAAAGGTCGAGCAGGGCATCTTGTTGCTCTCGTTGGAGGCGATCACAGCTCGACGGTGTTGAAGGAGGCGTTAGGTCCGACCTTGGTGGTGTTTTCAACTCCAAATCCACTTGTGTGAATGTTGATAGTCGATGAGAGAAGTAGGCGAGTGAAGATGGACCGTACTGAAGGCCATTGATCCGTACTCCCTTCCATCTTGATGAGCGCCTACGAGCGGGATCGTCTCTTCCACGTAGTGACGACGGAGTCAACAGCTTGTTCTCCAACTCCTGAACCTGGCTTCTCAAACGTTGAACCTCTCTGCAATCTGGTCAACCTGGTAATCACACACATTTACGCCCAAGACTTACTTCGTAGCCGCTGCCACGCTCTTGAAATCATCACGACCAGAATTCACACATTCCCTCTTGGCCTGCTTACAGCTGCGACATGGTCGAGTAGAGTCGCATTTTACTCGCGTCAACCGACACCAATCGCAGGCTCGTGAGACCTGGGCTCGCTTGGAGCGGGGCTGCGACGATGAAGATGGAGGGGTGAGAAGTTTCCCACTGCCCGGTTGCGACGTCGAAGTCGTGATGTCAAACGTTGTGAACATTGCGATCAAGAGAAATATAGAAGTCTAGATTAGCCTTTGTCAGTATTTCCTTGGTTTTGAGACGTGCTGCTTGGTCTGACATGGGTGGGATGGAATGAGTCAGGGATCTTGTGTTAGTTAATACATGTACTTGTACGCTGCTGGAGGAACCAAGTCGGAGAAGAGTACAGTATCGCTATGTAGATTTACCTAAGATGTATTGATGAACGAATCATCAGTGATCGTTTTCTTGTCTATCTGCTTCGGCATAGATCTCAGGTATACCATAACTGAAAAGAAAACCTCATCAGCATACAAGAGACAGCGACAAGAAGATACAACCAATGACAGGAGCCCCAACGTCATCTTGCTCCCAAATGAGGAAGTCGGAGGAAACTCCGAAAACTCCTTTTGGTCGCTTATCCCGCTGTCGATATAGGGTAGGTAATCGCTCCTTGTAAATGAAGTGAATTGAATTATACATGTTCTTGTTCATGTGTTTGTTGGAGGACAATGCACGCATCGGGAAGTTGCAGACGGGCGGGAGTTCAAATACCTGTACCTGCCAAAGTATATAGGTACCAAACCATCATACAATCACCCTCCAGGCTCATAGCTGCGCCTTCCCACCAAACAAACACGACAATCCAGTGACAAGGAACGTAACTCGATTGCACGGGTATCACTTCGGGAAGGAAGAAAGGAAGAGTTGGAAGCCTCCCATCATGATGCCACACTGTCAAGGAAACAAGTGTTTTTTGTTTTTCCATCAGTTCTTCTCTGCGTATGGAAACATTACAATACCCATTGTCAGATGAACAACCACAACACGCAAAGATGATAAGTCTAACTTTTGTTCTTTCTTTTCTCATTGCGTGTGTTCTGTCATCTCCACAACTTCATCGTAGATCTGAGATCTGTGGATCGCCTAACAAGATTGAATACACATTCATTCAAGGTATGATATGAACATCAAAGTTTGACTGTCGTGACGACTAACTCGAGGTAGATCCTTTCCTTGGGGATGTTGATTACGGTCAGCCCGGAATTACTTTTACGGCCGAGAATGGAGATGACAGTCTGCGCTGGTTCATGGTGTATCAGAACGCAATCGACTTCAAGCCATACCGAGCCATGAAGGTATACACTCCCTGATGAATGGATGTCGAAGTATTCCCTGCTCACATCCGTAACAGATCCCGTCGAACACGACCGTATTCATTGATTTGACAGCAACATGCCACACGTTCTCCGGCAGACTGGTCCGCGGCGCCGACATCAATTTCAACGGCGAAGCCCATAACCTTGGTACATGGGCAGAGGTGAACTGGGGAAACTACCCACTTGCCTATGGGGGAGTGTCTGTCATCGAAGGTAATTCAGCATGCCCCTCACCGGTGAGTAACAGAAGAATTATCTTCTATGTCTCAGGCTGCTATAATGAACTAGCTCATTATTTCGTCTCTCATGTCTTTGAGGGCCAATTCTTCTGTTACCCTGAGGCCTTACAACATTTACAGAACTAACTTACCTCAGGGAACGACGGACCGATTCAGTTTCACTCCGAAGATCCGAACACACCAGTCATGGGATTCGCACATGATATCATATCTGTTGCACCCAAGCAATGCCGAGAGATCAAGGACAGCGGGAGTGTGGCCCTGAAGCCAACCGACAAGAACGGTTACGATGAGGCAACACGCGACTACACCAAGCAAATGCTGCGGACTGAAGAAGTTTCCATAGACAAAAGCTCCACTGCTACGGTCATGTCGCATAAGGGAAGGTTCAGGATTAGGTTCCTTCATGGAAATCACTAGGATCCAGTATGGTTGGCCAGGGTTGCTTGATCTTTTTGTACTCGGAAGGCCGCTGTAAGTGGGAACAGTTTCGGACGGAATGTGAACGAGCATCGTGAGTCATGGCAGACGGAAGTTTGCAGGCTTCACAAGATATCTTAGAACACGATTGACCATATCGAATACTTTTTGGGGTCGTATTTGTAATTCCTCACTTGAACAACGGTCAATGGCTTTGCGAGCTTCTTAACAAACATGCGACGCTACGAAAGCTAACTCATTCCTAAAATCGCAGAACGTCCTCCCATAAACATCCGGATGAGCTTTCCAATCGCCGACTTGTAGCTCTAAATACATGATCCCATATTTTCCTGCCCGTAAGAAGGGTTTCAATTTGCAGCAACTTGCATTTCTCTTGACAAGTGATGCTTCCCATGTTAAGAGGTGTGGCGTAAGCGTTCACCAGCCACACGTGCGTTGCCCCTCTACCCATTAAACCATCCCACTTGATTTTGAGTCGGCCCCTCCAAAACTGAGCTGGAACTTGATCTCACTCACCTTATTTCAGTTAGTTGGGCAGGAAACGCGGCGCGAAGCCTGGAACTCAATGAATCGTCAACAAAGACCCAACCTTAAAAACGGCGTCGACCTTCAGCTTCAGTCTGCCTTCAATGATGGCAATTGGGCTGTGGTGATTCGCCTGGCAGAGAAGCGGGCCAAGACGTTCAACGACCAGTACTATGAGGTGCGCCCTTTTGCGATTTTATTCAAGATCATTGTAGACTGATTTAGTTTAATAGATTGTCAAAATCTGCGCGGAAAGCCAGCTTGATGATCCCAGTTCCAAGTTTGCTGCCATAACCGCTATTGACAAGTTCATCAGGGAGGAGACCGTTGTCAAGGATGTTGATGCTCTGGATCTTCTCGAATGGGCCGCCCAGGGGCTCAATGATGATGAGGATTTCCCTCAGACTCTTGGACCGTTGAGAGCACGCCTCGTCAAAGCTGCGCCAAAGGACAAGATTGGTGCTAGTCGATGTTTGGAGTCTTGCCTACTACATTGGGATCTTGTTAGTGCGCAACAGGTATGATGGACTCGATTATTCGGCAAGACACCCGTTGACATCTTTTCAGATTGCTGCGATACTGGACAGATCCTTTGCACAGGACCGAACGTTCATGTTTTGGAACATCGTGATTACACACTTGCTGGCGGTCCGTATAATGTTCCTTCTTCTCGAACACAACTGACCTTCAAAAGACAAGCCCACAAGCACCTCCAGAAAAGAAGAAGCTCTACGGCATGCTCGCACTCAAACAGATTCAACGTGCTGCGCAATTGGCTGAACAGGTAGTTGTATCTCTCGAATTCAGTAACTTGTCACTGACTGTACTAGGACGCCGGCAACGATGCCAAACCCCAAGCTCGAAGCATCCAAACAGAAGAGGAGACCCTGCTGTTCTACGATGTCACCGAAAAGCACGGCTCCAAAGACGACTTTGACAAGCTCATTTTCAGTCCTGTCTTCAACCCTCTTGCACAGTTCCGAAAGGGCAGAAAAGAGTTGTTATTGAGGACGATCGTCCGATATCAGCAGGATCAAAACTATGAAGCCATCTTCCAACTTTGCAAGGATTGTTTGTCTATTGAGGATGAAAATGGACAACCGAGCCTACTGGCAGCCGATTGGAAGGTCTGGAAACATTTCATCGATGCGGCTGTTCAAATAAAGACAGTCAACCCGGAGTAGGTCTCTTGTCTTGACTTCAAGCCGAGCTTAGACTAACGAAACACAGCGTCGAGAAGATTGTTCAGGAGTTGCTTTTGAAGTTCATCGGGTCACCAGATCTGCGACCCATCTACAAGCGCATCATCCTCCTAGCGCGCCTTTCGGCAGCTTTCAATCTCGTATCAAATGACGCGGAGGACATTATCGATAATGAGCCTGCGTCTTTCCGATTGAAAGAATTGATCGGCTACATCAACAGTCAAGGCACCAACGCCGCTTGCTTCGACGACATCAAGGTCTTTGTAGAGAAACTCACATCCTCTGCACTCAAGTACCTTGCCTACGACTTTACTACCAAACTCTCCGAAGAGACCGAGGATCGGGACAAGTCAGCAAGGCTACGCAACCTCTCGCTCAAGTTGCAGTATTTTGCGGCCACTTGCCCCTCCATGTATACTACGGTACCTGGCGAAAGACCTATGCGTAGATGCGTTGTGTCTGGCACGGAGGTGGATGCTAGCCAGCCTGGACCTGCTTTTTCCGTCATCGCCGAAACTGCACTTAAGGTCTATAAGTCGCTAGCTTATGTATCCTCGAAGGACCGGTCTGTAGAAGCAGAGATTAGACCCGAGCTAGCTGTTATCACTGGCCTTTGCTATATCCAGGCTGCCTTCCCCCCTTCAACCGACATCTCCAATTCGCCCATCTCTTACGCTCCTCTACTTCAAGCCTTGTTGTTGCTCGAGCGTCAACTTTTTTTGACTCCGAAGCACAGCATCATTTCCCTCCTACTAGTGCAGCTGCACCTTCGCGTTGGCTCAACGTCACGAGCTCGTGAAATTTGGGATACGCTTGGAGTCAAACGCACCATCATGGATTCCTTGGCACCCATCTTCTATGACCGACTCTCTACTATCTCGCCGGCTATGATATCACCACAAGACGAAACAGGATGGGAGCTCCTGGAGCTCCTCAGTTCGCACTTCAACGTGTCGCTGAAGCTGAGGATGCCTCGACGATTGATCGACGCTTTTGAGTCGGGTAGTTATAGTAGTGTGACCAGTATTCCAGAATACATGGAGAATCTACGATGGAGCTGCACGCGAGCGATGAGTCTTGTGGAAGAGACCAGGACTGATCGCATCATGGGAGAGCAGTTCTCTGAGGTGTTTACTGATCCCCGATTTAGTAAGTTACAGCCAACACGTGACCCTTGCAATGGCTGACAGTCGATAGTTGAAGTGACGGATGACAAGAAGTTAGTTGAGACTATAGACTACGGGTCGTTCCCTTCGTGGGATTGCAGTTCTCGATCACCCATATATTCTCGCCTACGACTTGGACCCCCTCTGACTGTAGGTCATCTTTGTTGTCTTATTAAACGTCACTGACATTCATAGAACCGTCGCGCACATTTGTCGTTGCTCTCCGAATCCTTCCACGAACTCATGAGCTACAAGCCTCCGGCCATCTACAAGGCTTCTGCAGCAGCCGCCGTTCCTGATCAAATCTTCGTCCTCGAATCACTCACTCAGCTGAGCGCTTCTTTTATCAGGTTCTCGAATGGCCCCAGCACAGATTTCACTCCACAAGAGGCAACATACTTTGAAGTCATTGGTCTGCTGAGCACGCTTATCCCATTCACTACTGGCATTAACAGGGTCAACCACGTGCCCGAAGAGTTTACTCAGATTGTCGACACGCTGAAAATCGCACTGGACACGCTCAAGCTTGAAATTGTAGCTCCCACAACTGCTTCAGATCAGGTCAAGATCCTCAGCACATTCCACTCCCTCGCTATCATCCGTGACACAGCAGCAGCAACAAAGAGCGCCGCACAATGGATAATCGCCTTCAACGATCGCGAAAAGGAGCGCGACCGCTCTGGTAAGAGCAACTTGCCAAAGGAAGTCATGACGCAGATCAAGGAATTGGTCACGGTATCTGAAGCGGCACTCAAGGAGGGCAAAGACACCGTAGCCAAGTTGAAGGAGCAAGTTTGGGGAAGAGACTTCGAACCTTCAGTGAGAATGTGGATCTTTGAAGGAGCTGAAGATGTTACGGAGTTTGTGGGGCAGAATGTTCTGAAAAAGCTTGTCAAGAGTTGGGAAGCAAACATCAAGGGATGGCTTGGGGTGAAATGGAGTTAGACGTGCTTGGCTGTTAATTTGACGTTATTTTGGGAGATGAAGGAAGTTCATCCCTGTCGTGTTGATCACGCATGAGCAGATAACCAAGCATGCCTTTAGCCATCTTTAGTACAGGCAATCTATATAAGATGATCGAGGAATTTATCCGCGATACAAATAACTGGTCAACGGCATCTATTGTTATGAGAATGTTGGCGAGTCACGCACATCTTGTAATGCTGGAGATCCGTTTCCATCGGCCCCACCCGATTAAACTCGAATTATAGTGGGTATGAACCCCTAACCTGATCCTGATCTCGATCTCCAAGATTTCTGCATCCTTTGATCTGCATCCTTTGCTTTGCCTGTCATTCCTTTCAAGGCCGTTGAAGTATATACATCGTCGGCTGTATTTATTTGCTTTATTTCTTTCTTTTAGTGTCAAGTTTCACTTGTACATTTTCATGAGAATATAGATATACATCTCGAACGGCTTCGTCATTCTGCATTTTCTTTGCCCAGCGCCAAGCCTTGTCCATCCTCTTTAGCTGCACTCGATAACGATAGCCTGGTTGCTTCCTTGTTCTTTGGATCCTCCTCTGACGATTTGACATCGATGCGAGTCTCCTCGACTTGAATACCTCGAATATCTCGCGACTTATTGCGACGAACCGAACCGAGTCAGACTTCACAAGTTTGAGACATCGATGCCAGTAGCGACGTCATACCGCTTTAGTTCTGCGACATAAAACAATATCTGCGACATTAGAAATGGTTTCCCGAAATCGCTCTGGCAGACGGAGAACTGCCGCTCTCGCCTTCTTCATCGCTACCGTCGTTCTCCTAAACTACAAGGGCTTCTTGACATTACCAAACTTTGAAGAAGCCAAACCCGACCGACCAGAACTTTCTCAAGCACCCGCATGTGCTTCCTCCATCGATCATCTCCGACGGTCGGCGTATGGCCTTACGAGGGACGTCGTCTACCAGAAGCGATGCATTCGTCCTGTCGTGGACAAGAAAATCGACAGCCAAATCGTGTCACAGAACCCTGATGCGTTGATAAAAACAGGCCAAATTGTTCAGCTTGACCAGGCTTGTGAAGGATGGACCGAGCCGGCTTGCGAACCTGTTACCCTCAAGGTCCCTCCGCCGTACCCCCAACAGGACTACTCAGCATTCATCTTCGGAGTCGCGACGAGTCTTGGTCGCTTGAACGAATCGCTCTCACAGTTTGAAAGCTGGCTCGGCAATACGCATGCACACCTACTAGCAGTCATTACGGACCCTGGCGACGAGCACAAGTACAAAGCGGTTGCTGAGCAGTTTCGTCAGCGCGGCGTCGAACTGACAATCAAGGATCCATGGAACAAAGCCATCACACCGAACGAGCAGCATTTTGCCATCGTCCGTGATCTTCTCGAACACGCTACACCCAAAACCCAGTGGGCAGCGATTGTCGACGACGATACTTTCTTCCCCTCACTGTACCCCATGAGCCAAATTCTTGCCAAGCAAGACCACAAGATACCCGCGTATATCGGTGGCTTGTCGGAGAACTATGATGCGGTCAAGCATCATGGCTACATGGCCTTTGGTGGAGCTGGGGTTTTCCTAAGCCAAGCTCTGCTTCGCGAACTAAACCCCCATCTTGAGGAGTGTCTCAAGGTGGACCATGTTCCTCAAGGTGACGGTCTTCTGAAGCAGTGCATCTACAGCAAGACCAAGACAAAGCTTACAGTTGTCAAGGGACTCCACCAACTGGACATGGGTGGAGATATGAGCGGGTTCTACGAGTCTGGCCGTCTTCCAATGAGTCTCCATCACTGGAAATCATGGCACCAGGCCCCTGTTGACAAGATGGTCAAGATCTCCGAGTTCTGCGGCAGCTGTTTCCTGCAGCGCTTCGCCTTTGGCTCCGACACCGTTCTGACAAACGGGTACAGCATTGTGCAGTACTCGGCTGGATTAGAGAGTGTAGATCTGAACAAGATGGAGGGAAGCTGGGAGGGCGCCAAAGGTTTCGATTGGAGTCTAAGCCCAATGCGAGCCAAGATGGATCGCCGACTGAAGAAGAGCTATCGCCTTGTTGATACAGAAGTAATTGGGAAGAATATTCGGCAGATCTACATCCACCGTGTGGAGGATGACATTCCCGGGCCGGGCGAGAAGTCAAGTGACTCAAAGAACCCGCCGCCCAAGATTGAGGAGAGGAAAGATGAAGTGATAGAATTGCTGTGGGAGTTGTAGAGATTGGATTTCGATTCCCGGTTGGACCGGAGTTGCATATACGACGAATGATACCTTGGGTGGATAAATAAATAGACTTGGTTTTAATGTTAATGCGCTTTTCCCTTTCCCGGCAATAATATGAGAGCAGAGGGGTTCTCACAATTATGTCTTTCTCCAAATGTGCCACACCTAGATAAAGACTAAGATCTATCAGGATATGGCGTCCACGCGATATCGGCCTGCGGAGAACAATACACTATCGTAGATATGATCATCATATGAGAGCAGGAGAGTATTTATACTTAAAGATGTCGACAGAATAACCGTTGACCATCAGTCCTCATCGCTCATCACTCTGACACTACAATCATATCTTTATAATGACTTTTATTCAAATGCCTGATGGCTGGCTCCAGCCTCTTTCAAACCTCACTCTCCTTCCTATCGCTATTGTCATATCAGCCTGGGCTGTTACTATCATCGTGAGTCTTCTCAAAGACCATGATCTTTCGCAATTAACAACAAAAACAGGCAAAACAATGGATGCGGAGTCGCAAACAGCACCTACAACCGGCCACGAACGAAACATCACTTCCTGAGAAGACGTCGATTATTGAGCCATTGCATAACTTTGACTGGAAGACAGCGCCTAGACGTCAACTGCGACCATTCAAGCCGACATATCACATCACGATGGGTACGACTCTCTTGAAAGTAGCCGTCAAGTCAACTAACAAGTTACAGCTATTCAGGCCAGCACACCTTCAGAGCTGATTACCATCGATGAAGATTATGTCGATCGCATAACCCAACGACGTAGCATCATCGCTGCCCATGGTTCAACTGTACATGGTCACATTCCCGAAGGCGACGCAGCCGTGCGCGAGCTCTACACATATCTCCTATCCGAGCAACTCCCCAAGCGTTTCCCAGCCATCTTCCGCCTTTCAAACGATACCTCCACATGCGAGAATCTCGCTACGGGAATGTCTTTTCCGACGGTCCCTAGAGGAGACGCAAATGCCGCGCTACGTATCCTTGGCGAGACGATAGAAGAAGACCTCTTTCTCCTCCAACAGACCCCCGAGGGCCACCAGTCTATAGCGTTCATGTGCTGTTTTCCTTCTGGTTTCGATCCTTCAGAGAAGTTAGGCAAGACTCTTGTTGAGATTCATGCTCCGGTTCCGTCGTATGAGAAGATCGGGTCTAGTATGGAGAAGTTCTTTGCGAAGCTGGAGGTGGGAAAGAGTGTGAAGCGGACAAACGTGAGAATCCTTCTAGAGGTTTGATGACGAAACTGACAGGTCACAGTGGTCCGTTCAAACACATACCGAGTTATTCAATTGTAAAGGCAATCACATAACAGGCGACGACACCTACGAGAACGACGAGAGCGTTGACATCGAGAAGGTGACTCATTCTCTCCACAGCAGTGTATTCCAAACTAACACGTGCCCAGACGTTTCTCCGAATTGAGCTTCAGACTTTGACCCGTCTACCAAAGACTCGCGCTATCCTCTTCTCATTCAAGACATACCTCTACCCAGTTAATCAGATCAAGGAAGAGGGCCTTGGACCGGCTTTCGCGGACGCTATTGAGGGTCTTGCTAAGGGCAATGCACCTGGGATGTGGACTTATAAGAGTGCAGTTCGGTGGGGAAGCAGTGTGATTGACTATCTCAGATCGTGAGAATCATGTTCCTCGACTGAAGAGACAGGCGGGTAACAGAAAGCATTCTATTAGGCTTAGGCTGCACAAATAATCTAGTCTAAGGTAGCATAAAATGATCAAATTATTTCGTTTCTTATGCTCTTGGCGGCCAATTCTTCTGACATCCTGACAAGGAATGAGGCTCTAAGCAAAGCCATGATCGTCATACAAATGAGCCCCAATAACAGTCTCGCCGAGTAACTGCGTAACTCAAGTCCTTGCTATTTTCGAGTAGAAAGGCAGTCTGGTATTACTGGTGTCACTCTATGCTCCTTCCAAAACGGCCGAGGGTGATCATGTGGGACTCTTTCTGCTACATCTGCAAAACGAAGTACAAACAGGGCTATACCTTTTCAAATCTAAACTGCGCAAGTCCGAGGTTGTATCCAGTGGCAAGAGTCCATTACGTGTTGCGGCTCTGTGGTGACTTGTTGCTCACCGACTGGTATATAAGCAAGTGAGCAGAGTTCCATGTCTTGCTCCAATAGATTGCAAAGGGTACATCAAAACCGTCCTCTATCTCTCATTTGAACTAAGAGAACCTAGTTTCTTCGCTTAGTTCTACAAAAAATGACAGTTACCGAGTCACTCAAGATATCTCCTCGAGAGCCAACATCCGTCAGTGTCGTGATGGAAGAAGCAGACAGTCCTGGATCCCCAGATTCCGCATCCATAAACACCCCCAAGGATGAGAATGCACAAGCCAAGACACAATCGCTGAGAAAAGAGCTCCGAGAAAATGGAAAGAAGGGACCGATCTGTACAGAGCATCCGTTCAAGAAGCACGTACTACACTCCATAATCACAGTCGCTCTTATCGGCATAACCTCCCTCGCAACAGCATGCTGGTTGATCGCCTACATCCAAACACGCTCCAAAAACGAGCGTCCATATATCACAGCAGAGATAATCGGAGGCAGATTCTCCTCAACAGCAGCAAAGCTCATCGACGCCGCATTCTCCATGCTGGTAGCGCCAGCTGTCATCGCAATCGCCAACTGGCACATGTTCAAGCTCGCTCGCCTCTCTGCCGTCAACGAACATCGCGGACGAAACTCAGCAGTCAGCATGAAGGTGCTTGTCGAAGTCGCCAATACTGATTGGGGTTCATTTAGTCCATTGAAATTCTGGACATTTGCTCGTTCGAAAAGACCCCGTGTTATCTGCCTGGGAGCAATCGCTGTGCTTTCGGCGCTAAGTTTCGCCTTGTTGAGTAATGTTGTCGCATATCAGGCCGGAATGATGCTCGAGTATTTGTAGGACACTTACTCGCTGCCCCCTCTGGACACTGATGCGGCTTCGCTGTACGGTCAGGTACTTGAGCCACGAGTGTTAAACAGTCTTCAGGATAGACTTGACACTCTGCATCCATCGATGCTAGGGTCGGCCGTTGATGGACTGCTCGAAGTCAACGTATCGGCCTGATCACGAACCCGACTGCCTTCGGATGTGAAGAAACTGTTTGATGCTCCCGTTTACCGACTTAACCTGTCATGTCACCCGTCTATTGCTCAAGCTGTAATGATTGAGCGACCAGATTATCTCGATTCACATGTCAGCATCAGCTTCGAAAGTACAGCAACGACGCCCGAATCGAGGTCGACTAGGTATCAGGCAAACTTTGGTACGGATACATCCATTCTGTCCGAAAGGTCTTTACGTGATGCCAGTGTCAAGTATCCAGGTATTCAGTATCCGCTGATTGCTTTCAATCAAAGTGCCATATGGGTTGGTGCCATCAATACCAATCAAACTTCAGGTATCAATACACCCGGAGCAAACAATTTGGCATTAGCGGGTATGGATTGTCATCTCGCAAAGTCGAATGGACGCGCAGATGTAAAGGTGAATGGCAGTCAATGGACCATCATCAAAGATACTCTGTTTAACGAACAATATGATCCACGACCAAACAAACCGATGTCGGCCTTGACGTCTGCGCTGGACTTCTTCGACGAGGGTCATGTTGGGGCAGCACCAGGGCTAGGCGGACACTTGTTGCGCGCTGCACTCAACATCGCGAGCGAAGGGAATCGGCCTTCGTGGAAGCTTGAGAGTCTCTTTGAAGCCTTCCTCTGGTACGAAACCGAAACTCGGCTTATCCTTCTAGACGATAGTCAAGCCAGGAAAACAGGATGGTACCAAATCCAACGTGACACTGATAGATATGCCATGACCTTCACCCCTTGGCTCCTCCTTGCTGGTCTCGTGGCACTAGGGATTGCATGTGGAATAACAGTCGGACTTTCAATCGACTCCCGAAAGATACACTCTTTACGTGTTGGACGAATGCTGGACTCGATTCGCCTGACAGCTGATGTCGGCGTAGCTCTAGACAAGCAAGTTTTTGAAGAGTGTTCAACCTGGCACAGCTCCAGACTAAACAAGTGTGCTGACGAGGCGAGGTTCCAATATGAGGCGGACGTACGGTTGAACAGTGAAACTGGAGTCTATTCTGTAGGAATCCGTCTCCGACAAGTCTCGCGACCGCATGAATGATAGATGGTCCTGGTAGGAAACGCAGCTGTTGTTAAGGACGCTTCAGAGATACGACCAAGAAGTTGGGTGCTGCCTTGGGCTCAATCTCTGCATATCTGGACCTCGTTTCCTGCTACAAAGGCAGTCCATCCCTTAGTTTGCTATGCTCGTGGGAAAATCACTGTCGCCTCGGCTGTCGGTGACACAGCGTTGTAATTGAACCCGGAGAAGTCCGAGGATACAATTGCGTATGAGTTATATGATTGGGAAATGCGACTGTAAATCTGCAGTGGTTGTGTCGCCGTCATCAAGAGTCGGTCAACACCCTCTCGAAGTACAAGTATTTGGTCAAGTTATGACATTGATGTTGTTGATGAACTGGTTGATTATTAGAATACACGCTGGTCACAAATAGAACCAGACTCGCTGATGTCAAAGAACGAAATCCTTTAAACACCGCGCTTCCATATAGTACAAGATCGCCAAACTCCCTTGTTGTTACAGTACCTTCACGGCTGATCGTCCCGGTGGTCAGGTCCTTGGGTCTAAGTAACCTCTTAGAACCAACCCTTTCCCTCCTTTCTTCGCTTCTCAGTCTGCAAATACAGATTAGTCTCTCAATCACAGCACAGCGTCCATTCGTATAAACATACCCACTCTTGTTTGCAATCACGATAGGCCCTGTAAAATCGTTAACTCCATCCCATCTGCATCATCCAGCGACCAACGTACTGGAAGTACTCTCCGCACATATTCTTATCACCCCCGTTTCTGAACAAGCATCGGTAACTTCTTTGCGCAGCTTCCTGACAAGGATCGTAGAACTCGCTCTTGGATTTGCTGTACGTCATCAGTGTCGGGTTCGTCGTGAGTCGGTTGGTAGGCTTACGTCTCAAACTTTCGGCGCTTGTCGTCGGACCAGGCCTGGGTATCGCCCTTGGAAGCTTCGGCGGTGTCTTGTGGTGTGGAATCGGACATTGTTGGTTGCGTTTGGCGATTGATGAATTCACGGCGGATGAGGATGATTTGGTTTGGGTGGGACTTTGTTCGGAGAGCTGGGGCGGGGCCGATTGAACGGGTGAGGTGGGGGGCCCGTTGAGGTCTGACATAATGGCAAGAACACCACCCTACACCAAAATGATATTTTTCCTTTCCCATCATGAGTTAAGAGTGACGATCAGAGTTAATTATAATTAAAAACCTCTTTTCCCCCCTCTTCGGCTCAACATCGACCAATCAACTCTGCCAAAAGCCATCACTGCTCCAAGTTTCTCTATCCCCTCTCGTATTCACCAGAAGCCCGTCCCTCGCTCGTATCAACTTCCTTGTCGTCTCCTGAGTACAACACAACCCGACGTCAAACTCTTTCAAGTCAGGGTCTCCCATGGTAGCAAGCGCAGCCAGGCCAAGGTATGAGTGATACATATCCGGCGGCCCTCCGACAGCCTTGGAGAATCCACCGATGCGATGCTGCGTGACGTCCAAAAGATATCGCCGTGAGGGAAGGACATTAATAATCGAGGTGTTTCCGAGCATCTAGACAACATGTTAACGGACCGTTTCCCGCGAGCCAGTGATAGATTTACCGAGAGTGTGCCACCAACCCACCAGCAGTAGCACGTATCTGCCTTCTTGTTCCATCGTCCATTGAAACCGACGTGTCCATAACCAGTCTCACCAAGATTCGACTCAATAAAGTTTTCCTCTACCTCATCGCTTTCCTCTTCTTGGGGAAGATAAGAAAAGGGACGAGATGCAAGAAACTGCATAAGACCCTCGCGATTAGGCACGCCCTCCTTTAGTGCATTCTCGGGAGGATGAACGGCTGTAGAGTCCAATGGCCTGTCTAATAGAGATAGCGCACCAATCGCGCAGTATGCGTATCCAGCTAGAAAGGCGAGTCAGTATGGTGCAAAACGGCATGTTGAGGCTTCATACCGTGAGATTCGTGTTGAGAGGACTCTGCCACTCCGCCATCGTATGTCTAATTGCATTAGTGAGAGTTGGTCTCGATGTGTGAGTAACTTACCTGGCCTCTTTTGATGTGAGCAACCATTTTATCCACATCCATATCTTCCACCCACCCCTCATCACCCTCTTTTACATCTCCTCTTAACATCCATCTGATGCAACTTGCGAGATAGCTATGTCTCATATCCCTTCCACCAACAATCTCCCCATCCCACATGTTCTGCCCATAACTTCCATCTTCCCTCTGGAGACCCCTCAACCACTTCAACAACCGCACCCTATCCACACCTTTGAAAGCTGACTTTGCCTCCTCTTCATTCTCAGCTGCAAGACCCAGCAACACGAGAGCAAAGAAGGTAGCTGCGATGTTGGCTGTGCCCTTGTAAGCTTCTTGACCAGGCAAAGCGTGGGTTGAACTTCCGCAGAAACCGCCTTCTGGATGTTGTAGGCTGAGAACCCAGCGACGGATTGCGATGCGTTCAAATGAAGTGAGTGGGACGGAAAGAAGATCCAATGCTGAGATGGTGAAACATGCGAATGTGAGTCGGGTTGAGTCGTATGCTGTGTAAGGCGATGGTAGATACGTTTTGTGGCAGCGCTGCCAATATTTGATGTGTTGTTGCTTATCTAGCAACGGACTGTCTAATTCTGACATTGTAGGTAGTTGAAGTAGAATTTCCGAAAATATGCGGCTTAGTTGTATTGTTGTTGAAGGAATCTTATTCACATCGCATGCATACAGCTGGGGTAGGTAAGATCCGCAGTCTCATACTCCTAGGTTCACTAGCCACAAACACAGCCACTTGACGACCCTCGCGCCACAAGGTACGCCTCTATTCTGATTCGTCAGGTAAATGCTCAAACAGCCTTATGCACCAGAGCTAGGAAGACCCCACCACCATTGCGGCATGTGATGCAATGTCTAACTTGATCGAGCCCCTGGCAGCTTCTGTCCGTTCCTTTTTCACGAGTGTCCAGCAAGACTTGATCGCGAACAAACACCTACGCACCCTTCTTCACATTCTTTTAACTAGAACGCTATTACCCTCAGGTTGGTCCTCCGGCATACTCCCCTTCTCTGGACCACCTCCTTTCGACGACTGGCCACGTGCCTCCTTTGCGACACAGCATATCTCGAGAACGAACAGTACTCCGTCTTCACTGCGCATACCAAACCGCAATCATGGCGCTCATATCTGCAAAGACCATCATTACCTCCGTATCCCTCTTCCACCTTACGCTCGCCTACTTCTTCCTTACAAACCCAAGCTCCATCAATGAGCAGGCACTAGTCTTCATGATGGGCGAGAGCATGGGAATGGTAAGTTCTGTAGTACCGTCGCCGTCCCCCAGCTAACACCAAACTCCAACAGCCCTTGGCCAGAGGTTTCGAGTCACAAAGCTCTCCTCTCGCTTTGGCCGCAGTGGTTCTCATCTTCATTGGCTTCAGCGATCTGGTTTCCCTTTCCATGCCCGACGAGATCTGCTTGGTTTTCCACTGGGGTATCCAAGGTATGCATTACCAACGCTCCAATGAGTCTACAGCAACTAACAGCAACAGCGCCAATTCGATCATTCCTCTCGCTCGGTTTCGTCGCTTACATCTTCCTCTTCGGCCCTTCGTCTCCTCTCTACGACAAGTCCTCCCGTGGTCCCATGACGCACCCGAGCGCACATAACCCATCGTATCGTCCAGCTGGCTGGGGCGGAGACATGCTCAAGAACCGATTATTCTTTACATTTATCTTTATCGAGACGATGACCTGGTTCTGGATCTGGGTTACTCTGCGTGAGGAGAGAGATGCGATCCTGAGCAAGAAGTCTCGAAGACGCAACTCGAATGCCATGTAAGGAAGTCACTTACATACCGGTTGGAGGAATGAGGTCTATTTGGTTCAAGATCGTGTTCTCTTAGGGGAGGCTTGACCACACCAACTGAGCGCATGAAAGCTTGCGCAAGACCACCTACTACTGCCGTCTTTATTTTGGATACACCAGGGTATTGGATTGACTGGTCCAGATTGACCATGCGTGTCAAATAGATGTGCTACCATGGCAGCTCGGTCGTTTCATGCCAGCTGAGGCTGCTACCATATCTGTCTCATGTCATTATACATAAAGCTCGAGGCTCAAACTCGTCAACCAAAAACAGATATCCATAAAATGCTACGACTCTATTGCTCGATGGACGACTGCAAAGCTTGACACGCACAAACAAGAAGACAAACAGCACGCCGACAAGCTTTTACAATCCCGCGAGAAAAAGATTCGCTTCCGTCTATAAAATTATACTAGTATCCATCGTCAAGTCATCTTTTATCAGAGGTGACGCTCATCTACTATGAGCTTGCAGGAGCCTTCTCGGCAGTAATCGTTGAAGCCTGGCTTTCTGACTGTCTTGCGATAATGGTGGGCGCAGGTTCCAACTCAGGTTGAGGCTCGTTTTCTTCAAAGATCTGCTCCTCAATCTTTTCGCCCGGACCGCCTATGACTGGGCTGAAAACATCAACTTCTTCGATATCCTCGTCCATCTCTGACCCTTCATCCTCCTCTTGAATAGTGATTTCTCCAGATCGACGTCCCAGACCAGAGGCACTAGCGCTGCGGGAATGTGACCCAGACCCACTGTTGCGCTGGCCTTGAGAAGGTCCACCAAAGTTGTTAAGAGTCGGACCCTTGAATAAGTTCCGCTTTCGTTTTGCAAACATGATGCCTGACGCGAAAGGATTGGGTGATCCTGGAGCTTGTGGTGGGCCATCAGATGGCATTCCTTCGTTAAACATATTGAGGGTCGGTGGGGTGGCTCGAACGAGGCGAATGTTTGATGGGAATGAAACTGAGGTGGGGGTTGCTGGAAGAACCTTGACTGAATGGTGAGGGGAATGACCTCGCTGGAGAGGCGTTTTCGACATGGATGTGGAGAATGAGGCAGCTGAGCTTGTTGAAGACGCTTTGGAGTGAGTATGGTGATGGTGGTGAATTGATCGCACTGACGACACTGACGAGGATGTCGACTTTCGGCCTCGCAGTCCAGCCGAAGACCGCCTAACAGTCGAACGTGGCGTAAGAGGCGAAGGAGACAGTGATTGTCGCTTGTATGATGTAGCGAGACGAGGAGGTGGAATTGTTGGTGATGCGAGACTTCCTGATGCCGTTCTCTGGGAGCTGGCTCCACCTGTCCTTTGGCCGTTAGCCACTACACCCTTAGGTAGCGAGGCTGTCGGCTGTGTTCCAGGCGAGGTCGCGGTAGGATATTTGCTAGTCTGTGGTCGTGAGCTTCCATCTTTACTGCTGACAGTGCTTCCCTCCTTCTTATGGAGGTCTGGGGTGCTCTGACTCGTTCGCCTGGCATGGCCACGTCTTCTTCTCGTTGCGCTCTCGACAAGCCAATGTGTCATATTCTTCCAGTGAGATATGAGTGGCTGGCTAGGTCTTCTTCTTGGTCTCTCGTTACCATTCTGTTGTTGACTGTGTTCATCGCTCGTGTTAGAACCAAGGGCATCCGATGTGGTGACCAGATGAAGTGTAGAGCCTCGAGATCGAGCGCTGCGTATCATTCCCTCCTTAGGGGGTGGTATAGGCCTGCGCTGACGAGACGTTGAGATAGACCGTATTGAATCCTTGTCGACGGGCGGAGGAGGTTGGTCGCTGTCCATGTTTAATCCCCCCGAGTCCCTGATTTCTGGAAGCTGCGGAAGATCAGACACAATGTAGTCAACATAGTGAGCACTCCTACGCTCACTCCTTCCCCTGTTTCGGGAATTCGACTTTTCCAATCTTAATTGCCGCCCATAGCCATGAGTCTCATCGACTTCGTGTAATGTTGGAGCCATTCTTTCCAAGCGGCTTGAAGCGGCGGATAATCGTCGCATACTGCGACTATCAAGCTCCCTCTCTCTTCGCTTCTTCTCTCTGCGCTGCATTTTTCGTTGTTCCTTCTCCAGTAACAAAGCCCACCACCCAGCCAGTGCATCGCATTTTTGCGCGAGTACGCTTTCTATGACTCCATCAATATTAACGCCAGCACTTCGCATTCGCTGCAAGCAATCCTTCTCCAACGGCGTGGAGAATGGGGGCGGTTGCTGGACATCCAGAATAGCCCGTTGCGTTGGGGCATGCTCGGCCAGAAACGAGTTGGAAAGAATCTCGGGCAGACCGGGGCGCAAAAGCGGTCTCTTCGATAACAATGCTTTGATCAGTGGAATCGCATTGGGAGGCATATGTTCTGGGAACTTGGGGTCTTCGCTCAAAATCTTGGTCCGAGTCACGTTGTCATCATCATCGTCGAATGGAAGTTCGCCGCATAACAGTGCGTAGAGAATGATACCTAAACTCCAAACATCAACCTTTTCACCGGCATACTTTTCACCCTTCAGCATTTCTGGCGCCGAATAGCAGATGGTGCCGCAGAAAGTCTGCAGATGGTTTGTTCGGCCCTCATATTCTCTCGTAAAGCCAAAGTCGACAAGTTTGACATTTTCGTGTTTGTCGAAAAGAATGTTTTCCAATTTCAGATCGCGATGGACGCATGATTGGTTGTGGACGTAGCTGACAGCGCCGACAAGTTGAGTGAAGATCTTTTGGACTTTCTCGACGGGAAGGGGACCATGCTCGAGGAGATGGTTGTAGAGTTCGTCGCCTGGGAGTGTTAGTTTGGGATATAGCAGAATGCATTCGGGAATGGCTACCAGAACAATACTCGAGCACCATCCAGACCATGTTCTCTGTCACAATGACCTCGTATAACCTCGCGATGTGTGGATGAATGAACTGTCGGTGGTGGTGAATCTCGCGCGCAAGGTTGGAATCACCCTTGTTGGCTGACTTGAGCACTACCTGCTTGAACTTAGCGACCGGCACAATGTTGCGATTGTAATTGGACTGATGCGAACCTTGGAGCCATTGGTGAGTTTGTGAGAGGCAAGATAGACCTTGCCGAAGGACCCCTTTCCGATCAAACGTCCAAGAGCGTAGTTACCGACGGATTTCAATTCGTGGCTCGCAAATTCGCTGGGGATTATGTTAGCCGAGTCGTTTGTTACCAGGGGCGCGGGTCGTACTCGAGAAGCTCCTGATATGAGCGGGCAAGCTGTTGTTTGTCAGAACCATGTCTCTTCAACCGTTTTAAAGCTGCATCAAATGCAGACGAGACAGCAACGCACCTTTGCCTTGCGCACAAGCTCAGCTTGTCCTTTTAAGGCCTGCATCCCTCCGCGCCGGATACCACCAAGCCGTGCCGCGAGGAGGGAGTCGGATTATTCGGTCGTGTTGTTGGTGACGAAAAGACAATCGAGTTGCGTTGGGCAACAAGAGGCGGTGGGAATGCGTTGGGTGACGGTGTCGTTCTACTTTTAGAAATGCGGCAACACATGCAGAATTGACCCAACAGTGTATTAAAGATATAGTAAGATTAGACTCGCGACAAAGTCTCAAGGTCGAAGTCTAACAGGTCGTCATCAAGTATATAGTATTATCGAGTCGGTCGCGTTCAATGCTGCTGTAATGGATGTTTCGTTTCGTTTCGTTGACTGCTGGGTCATTTGGTGGTCAGACTCGAGGCGGGTAATTGAGCGATGGTTCGCGAGGTAATGGACGACGATAAAGCAAGCGAGCTTAAAGGCGCAGGATAGGGAATGACACGAGAAATAAATATACGACGCAGAAGCAAACGCAAAGAAGGGTATTCGTGGAGGTGGACAAGACAAGGCGAGGCGGCAACACCTGTTGGTTGTATGGAGGAAGTGTCGGTTTGGGGTAATTATTTTGGAGCTGCAGCTGGACATTGGAGGTCCGACTTTGGCAAGTCTACAACAAGGGCAGGGGTACACCGAGCGTCGGCGATGGCTCACCAACAAGGAAGTACCCAGGTACATCAATCTATCGTCATCTCGTCCGATGAGATTCATCCTTTCTCATCTGGGACCATGATGTGTCGATGATAATATGTAGATTCCTAAAATTCAAAGGCCAGAAACAAGAACTTTTTGAACGCTGATGAAGAACTTTGCGAATATTGCCCAATGTCCATATACCAGCTGGTATTGTCATCCCTTCCTCGACGACAGCCCTGGTAGTATAGCGCGAAAAGATTGGACATGGGAAATAAGCACCAGGGGGGATTCATTCGTCTGACAATGGGATTTTGAGGCCCTTTAATCAAAACGTGCAGGCGCACTTCAGATAATTTCGCCAAGATACGGCAACCATATTCGAGTCTATTCGAGTCGTGATGAGTGTCGCCCCTACTCACTCGATCAATGTTCTTTCACTGAAGTGTATCGTGTTGGCAAAAAGAAATACAGAAAAAGAGCAACTTTGCACGACCAGGATTCGAACAGGAGAACTTGCCCATGAAACTGGGTGCAGCATGCACCTAAGAAGGGACTGGCTGCAGCCATCAAAGCTTAACACAAAGAGGAAGGAAGAATCCAATGTTCAGCACTTGAACTCTTCATGTCAGGCGTGAGATTTCTTACCAGTCTCCCAGAAGAAGAAAACATGAATGATCGACTCAATCAGTCAGGGTTTGCAAGAGCTTCTCATACACAACACCGTGACCTGTCAGTATCATCACGCTTTATCCACAGTGATCAACACATTGCTCGTGGGTAAGTATCCATTAGAATGACATGCCACAATCGACCCGGATATGGCAGGAATTAATCCATTTACTGAATTTGTACACTAATCCTCAATCAGTATAGCGTCATCGCTTCAACTTGACCTTCGTCTTTGGCTTCCGCTATCTAAAAAGGCAGGCCCATGAATGATTTGTGTACCCTTTCGAGGACATCGCCGAGACCAGTCCAGAGCAATCTGTCTGGCGTCGCGTTGTACCTGCAAACATCTGCAGTTTGAATGCGTCTCTGTACTCTCCGACATTGAACAACATATCTCACCCAACTGTCACATGCCTACTATCCATCTTCCAAGATGTAAGAGGAGATCGTCATCTCAAATGTCGCCGACGCATTCTCGTCACATTTGCAAGGCTTCAATGACGACAAAATCTGCTGACGGGTAATGGAGAGCCAGTTCACAAAAACTGGCTCTTTATCACTCATAAATGAACCAATCTATGGAACTTAAAACTCGGCTGGTATGCAAAAACTGGTCAAAACTTGCTTGCGATAGTGTCGCCGAGTCCAACTGCCAATAAACCCATGCCGGCTGTTCGGATAACTCTGTGTGCTTCTGACAAACCTGCTCCGTCAGAACGGGTTCCTGCGCCAGTAGCGCCGAGACCTTGCGATTAAGGTTCTTTGAACCTCTCAAGACAGCATGAATTGAGCCTAGTCTGTCCTCCCAGTCCAGACCGTGGAATGTGATTTTGACACAAAAGATAGGCCCCGAAGCCACGCGCGCCTGTACTACACCACAGACGGTATAGGTTAGTATCCCATGTGGTATTAACTTTCCCTAGATCCTGACTTATCAACACCAACGATGGGTCGATCCGAGAGCTTCTTGTTTGTATAAGCGAAATATTGGTTACCAGATGGCTCAGTACGACGAGCCGAGAACTGTATTTGAGACTCGATGTCCCAGATTGCTAAAATCATGTCTTCTTCGCCGTTTGAACTCAGTTTATAAACGGCTGAGCGGCCGGTAAAGAAGGCTTGGAAATCATCAAATCATCACAATCATCAACACTTGTTTGCCTTGACTACTATATCTCTCAATATGGCTTATCATACAAAGACGCTCCTCTGCTTCCTGGTACTAGTTGCCTGGACCGAAGCATTCTGGAGGATGTCATGCGGCATCATCCAAACTTCAAGAATTGACCCAATTATTGCGCCTGGAACGTTCTCAGCACACGTCCACAAGCTCTCTGGTGCTAGCACCATCAATGTCGACTCTACCTTCGAAAGTCTGCAGACTGCGAGATGTACTTCATGTGAGATACAGGATGATAAATCGGCTTACTGGACACCGCAGTTGTTCTACCAACATGCCAATGGCAGCTTTCAGATGGTTCCAAATGGTGGTACCGTTATCTACTATCTTGGTCGTGGTGAAAACAGATCCAAGATTGAGCCATTCCCCCCAGGCTTCAAGATGCTGACTGGAGACAACTTTGCTCGATCTTACGACTCCAAGACAATGACATACAGTAACTCCAAGAACAAAGGTCGACCAGTGGCAGACAGAGTTACCTTCGCATGCCTCGATAGCTCGGGACCTTTCAAAGAGCGCAACTACATGTGGCGAACGGACTGTAACAACGGCATGAGAGCTCAAATTCACTTCCAGTCGTGCTGGGATGGCCGAGACTACCAACGCGATCAGAGCCATGTTACCTACATGTCACAGATAGACAATGGCGTCTGTCCACCGAGCCACCCGCGCAAGCTCCCTCAACTTTTCTTCGAGGTCATCTATGGAGTCAACAACATCGACAAGAGCAAAGGTGGACGATTCGTTTTTGCCAATGGCGACACTACAGGTTACGGATTTCACGGCGACTTTTTGAATGGATGGAACCAGTCTGTGCTCAAGAGTGCTATTAAGAACTGCCTCAACAATGACAGTCTCAATGGTGTCATCGAGAAATGTCCCGTTCTCGCCGCTTCACAAACTCCCTACTTCAGCGACAATTGTCCCGAGATGCCGCCTCTTGTTAACGAACCTATTCGGGGAATGCTTAACGCCCTACCAGGCTGCAACAAGCCTTCCAGCGGCCCTGAAAGAGCGACACCACCAGTCTGCGACCAGAGTCCGACCATCAACGATCTGGGAGACGCTGGACTTGGAACGTTGTTTGACCCTGCTCCGGGCGACATGTTTGGTAACTGGTCCTATGTTGGCTGCGCCCCTGAAGGTACGAAGCGAACACTGAACAAATATTCCACCAACTCCCGCAATATGACTATTGAGTATTGTACATCAGCGTGTAAAGCCCAGGGTTATCCTCTTGCCGGTATGGAATGGGGCCGCGAGTGCTACTGTGCTAGCGCGCTCACTTCAGGTGCATCATACATGAAAGCCTCCACCTGCGCCTCTACAAGGAAGATGACATGCGCCGGAAACATGACCCAATATTGTGGAGGACCTGACCTTCTCACCGTATGGAATGATACCTCTTACACGCCACCAGTCGAGCTTGTTGTTGGACAAACCACGATTGCCAAAGGAGCCGCTACTTACCATGGCTGCTGGGCAGAAGGGAACGGTGGACGGGCGCTCTCATCGGATCGCACTGCCGACGCCGTAGGAATGACGAATGAGAAGTGTGTCGCATTCTGTCAAGAGGGTGGTTATAAATACGCCGGCACCGAATGGGCACAAGAATGTTACTGTGGCAATGAGTTCTCCAATGGTGGCTCCAACACCTCCGACATCTCCCAGTGCTCGATGCAGTGCAAGGGCGATGTTTTCAGCTACTGCGGCGCAGGCCAGAGGTTGAGTGTCTGGAAGCTCAAGCAATCCGATGAGCCCAAGGGACCAATTGTTGCACTAGATGGTGCTGCTCGCTATGTGGGATGCTATACAGACGGAGGGTCAGGTGGCCGCACGTTGCCAAGTGCCTCGTTCACAGGGTCTTCCGTTTCACTCGATACATGTTTCGCATTCTGTGAGAAGCTCAACTACCCACTCTTTGGCATGGAGTACGGACGGGAATGCTATTGCGGCTACACGCCAAAGACCCAGGCTACTGTTGCTCCCGATGGAGAGTGCAAAATGCCCTGCGCTGGCGATTCTACACAGAAATGCGGCGCCGGTAATCGCATATCCATTTGGAACAACACTCTCTACACTCCAACCGTCAGCACAGTGGCACTGAACAGTCTACCTAAGTATCTGGGCTGCTATACAGAAGGCACTGACGGCCAAGCTCTTGGTGATGCCAAGATGACCGACAAGAAGATGACCGTTGAGGCATGTGCAGAATTCTGCTCTGGCAAGGGCCTTCCCTACCTAGGAGTCCAGAACGGCCAGGACTGCTACTGTAGCAAGAAGGGACCGTCCAACGGTAGCGTCGAAGCGCCCAACTCACAATGTGGCATTTCTTGCAAGGGCAACAAGTCTCAGAAGTGTGGCGCAACCAAGAAGCTCAGCGTCTATAAGCTTGCAACGGTTTCCAAGACCGGCTCTGCCAAATCAACGACCAGCCCTGTGGAGGCAAAGGTCCAAGCCAAGAAGCCTACACCAAGTCCCACCAAGACGACATTAGCCAAGGTGACCACGACTTCGAAGAAGTCCAAGTCAACTTCCAAGGTCAAAACTACGAGCTCTACCCTTAAAAGAGTTACATCCACCAAGAAGGGTAATCAGAAGCCGACGTCGACTAGTTCGACCGCCAAACCGAGAAAGACGTAGGTGGTTGGAGGAGTAAAACGGTGACAGATTGAGAGATAGTATACGTGTTATGAATTGTATGTCTTATTTATTTCCTAATTTCTGAACGTCGAATCTTGCATCCATGAGCGTGGCGACCGTAGTACAGAATCGTAGTGATTGTTATAACAATGTCAGGTTGAAAGATGTGATCCAGAAACCCTTACTGCCAACAACTTTGGACATCTTGTATATGCTTATCCTTAATTCTGCTGCCTGGTTCCATATACGCTCCTTAGTTTCGTTAAAGATTCAGCCTGACTTAATTAATTTGGACGTGTGAACCTGACAGACACAGCAATTCGATACGTACTATTCTTTGACTTGAATGCCAACACCGTGGAGGGTTTGGGCTGATAATCTGTTGAAGTCACTTTCGTGTTATTAGTTATCAGTCTTACGTATATATCATGGGATGTTTGTAAAGAACTTCACTTGTAACGGTACTATCGGCTCGGTGCAAAGCAATCTCTCAGCCTTCCTACACTCGATGCGGTATAGGGAGGACCCGGCGCGCTAGGACTCAAGCATAACGGGGCACACACCTTGAAGCTTCTTCAAGACTACTGTACCAACCTTGGAGCTTTGCGTGCATAAAAAAAAAAGCCTTCGGTCTTGTTGGAGAAGCTTTTAGCCGTACAAAGTTCCTTGATGAGACTCTATCACAGTCGGTGGGCAGTTGAAGATTGTCTCCGCCTCGGAAAGCATTGTTATCATGTATTATTATGACAAACTGATGCTTGAGGCAATACAGTTGGTGCAGAGGTTTGGGTGGACAGTCCTAATGGGTGATAAAGGTATGCCATGAATTCAGCAAATTATGTCAAGGGATATCGGGAACTGGTAGCTACATATCCGATGTCATATCGAACGATGATTAATATACGTTTAATGTTGGGAATAAGCCGGCATCGCTGCGCTTTTCGACGAACTATGGGGAGTAGCTGCGTAGCAGAAGGTTTCTCCTCGAAGGCTCCGTGGTTTAGTTGTTAAAAGCAAAGAGGATTAAGATCCTGGGGACTTGGGGTTTGCGGTCTGTATTTCAATTGTAGTACTTAGCCTTTATTTGTATAGCTTAATGCACTTATACAATCTAGTACTGACAACCTCCACAACACATATAGTACCTATAACCTGACATCCTATGGATGGCGGGTACGGCAGCTCTTGCAGCGGAGCATAAGCCCAGTGAGACCTTCCTCCTCAAAGAAACAGTTGAACTTCTCATCACAGTGTCGGCATTTGTCTGTTCCCTTTAACTTGGCAAAACACGCGTTGAAAGCTGCAGTGTTTGCTGCAGTACGTTCCTTTGCCGTCTTGTAGGATATCTGGACATCTTCAAGTTCCTTCTTTAGTATAGCCATTCGCAGACCGCAGGCAACAATGATCTTCGAATAAAGCGCAGGGTCGAGCTTGAAAGGCGTGTTGTCTTGGCTGAATAGGTCCGAGATGTCGTATGACTCCGCTGCGACTTCGGCGATGATAGCATACAAGTTTGCATGAGCGCCAGATGAAACTTCCTGCAAGAGACGAGGGAGGATAGCGTTGTTGCCGAGCAAAATGTTTCTGATCTTGGACTCGGCGAGATCTCGGAGTCCTGGGATATTGTAATAGTCGGCGATAGCGTTGACTTCGAGGTGGAAAAGAAGGACTTGGATCGCGTCTGCTTTCTTCTTCTCTGCGGCGTCTGTTTTGGCCTTGGAGCCGGCCTGGTCATTGCTCTCACTGGTGGTGTTACCCCATCCGTTATCATTGGCGTCGGTGATGACAGTATCCTCAGCATGGGTGTTTTCAGTAGGAAGCTTCACATCGTAGTCCCTCGTGTAGAAAAAGGAGACCAAACGCTTCACAGTAGAGATGTCGAACCCTTGGACGGTTACGACTTTGGTGGTCGCTTCCTGAATACCGACTCTTAGCGACGAATCGTAAGCGGTGATGTAGTTGTTGACGTACCTTGAACTCTCCGCAGAGTGCAGCATTCAAAACAAGTGACTGTGGACAGACAACAGCCTGATGCAGCCGAAATTCCTGGCCTTCGCAGACGAGAGTGAAGTCACTGAACTGACCGGAGGCCAGTATAGATGACAGGAAGTCGTAGGGTGGTGCCATGCTGATGAAGACTTGGGAAGGAGAGGAAAGATTGGAAAATGCAAGGTTGAGCAGCGTGTGAGATGCTAAAGAGAACGAGATGGTAGGTCCAGAGAAGTAGGTAGGCAGGTGGGTGACAGAAGAACTGTCATCTAAGGCTTAGGCTACATAATAAAGTAGCCTAATTGCTAGTCTAAATCAGCATAAATCGACCAACTTATTTCGTCTTTTAGGCTTTTGGGGTCAATTCTTCTGATACCTTGAGGGTAGGTACTAGTTAAAGGGAAAGGGATCAACTTTGGCACTTATCTGGCACTGCCAGGTAGGAGCAGTGAATCGGAAACGGTAGGCTGTTAATACTCAGTAGGCGGGCAGCATGGCAGTGACTTGCACTAGCTCTGCATAGGTACGTAACAATTAGATTTCTCAAGTTTTGCTACCAAACATCTAGAATAGTACAAATCACTACTAGCAGCTTCGGTGAATAGGTCTTCACTTTTGCAAGCATCGTCATATGGAACTGTGGAGTTTGGATTGGATTAATCAATGTTTGCATGCTATCATGAGAGATTGCTGACTACTTGTAACTGTATGTTAGGCAATAAGAAGATCAATACAAAATCGATACTAGCAATGAACGGTTGGATGACGGCCATGACACTGGCTAGTTGCTGTAAGGTCTAACAGTGTCCGTGCTACACTCGGTTGACCCTCCTCGCAAACCTCTACTTCCTTATCGCTTACCCGGCGCTCTCGGGAAAGCCGGATATTTCTTATTGAAGCCAATCTTGGGCGAGGATTTCGCTTGACGTGGCTCTCAGAGAAGGTTCAAGCTTTAACATGGCCGCAATTGCTTCGGCTAGCCTCGCAATTTCCTCCGTCGTGAACTCTGCCTGTTTATCATTGTCAAAGTAGGTTTCTTGTAGCCATTTTTGAAGCGTGAGGCCCTCATCCTTTTGAAGCGCGTCGTGTTGCATCATATGCCATTTGGTCTGCCACCTCGACGGTAATTCATCAGAGGCAAGCTCAATCATCTGCTCAACGAGAACAGAGGGAGTTAACATGACGACATCGAACGGAGGTTGCCCGGTTATGAGTTCGAAGATCTACGCCCGTTAGGTTAACTATTCGGTTTGAGGATTCAATGGATGTTTACCAGACAGCCAGCACTCCATACATCCACTCGACGATCCAGCCGGTCCTCAAACACAATCTCTGGCGCTTGTACAGGCAATGGGGTATTTAGTGTGCTTGGCGCATTGTTGCTAAAGAAGGCTTCTCCGAAGTCAATGATCTTAACTGATGGATTAGACAGCATGATATCTCTTTTGCGGAAGAAGGCAGGTCGAACAATCTGAGTTGGTACATTGGGCGACAAAGGCCCACCATCTGATCTGGTTACTAAACCTGTCTTGGGTTCCCCTAGCCTCGAAATGAAGTCTTGTTCGTTTAGAGAGTCAAGATCAGACACAACTAAAGCAAGGTTTCGAGTGTGCAAATCTGCAAGTAGGGTCAGTAATATGGAAGCGTCTGAGGCGTACAAGCCTTACCACCATGTCCAATATCGTTAATTGCGAGGAAATTGAGTCCTTGCAGCGCCTGTTTCGCGAATACTTTGGCAAACTTGGATGGAAGTCTGTTGTCTTTGCAGTGTAATTCAACAAAATCCGCAATATTGGGTCCTACAAGTTCCAGAACTAGACAATCGTGGGAACCATTGGGTCCGACATGGGTGAAATGGTCCAACAGTTGGTTTACATGAGACGACCTGGGATGATGTTTAGGTAGAGCAGACAGTGCCTCTAAGATCTTGAGCTCGCCGCTCTCTCCCAGCTCAGGTACCGTGATCTTTACTGCAACATAGCAGTCGCTCCTTGCAGAGAATTAGAAAACAGTGTTCCCTTTTCTGTTACAGGTAAACTAGACATACTTCTGGTCCCTTGCGGCCCAAGTGGTAGAATAGCTACCCTACCCTAGCTTATGCAGGATTTTATACCTTCCATTCTTCAGGGTATCGCCCAATTCAAGAGGATGATAGCCGCCTGGTCGATACCGGTATAGCGGTTCGGCATTAGCATTACAATTGTATGGTTGTGCTGGCCTCTGTGAATGATAATGACGAGTTGAACTGAGTCGCTGCATGGAGAAAGAAACAAGTGAGTAGATGCTAGTTGAAATGAGAGACCTTCTCGGAGAAATTGGTTGTGCCATGGTTGCCGCAAGTGGTGACGGTAGAGACCTAGCGCTTGCGTGTTCGTGCCTCGGGCCTGTCGGTTAGGCGCGTGGGCGCCTTCTATTCACTAAAGGGCCCGCCCCCACCTGCATCCCCCCCACAGATAAGCATTTGACTTAATCGCAAATCCATTTATGTCAGTTGCTACCAACCTCCCCTGAAACAAATGCCTGCTCCATTTGTCCAAGACGAAATATCTCGTCCGATGTACACTGATATTCAGCATACCGACGAAGACTCTCAGGAACAATTCCCACGTCACTCAGGCTTCGATGCCATTCCCTCTCAACGTAAGGATACACTGAACTCTGACCCAGCCTGTCCTTGACCCCCTGAAAAGATGCCTCCAACCTCTCGACACATGCTCCAACATCCTGTATTGCCGAGCCTATAACCCGAATAGACGATCTCACTTCGTGGAGAGATGATTCCATGTCCTCCTTCTAGTCGGCTAGATCGTTTTCCTCCTTCATTGCACCAATCTTCTCGTCATATATATCCGCAAAGGTCATGAGACCTTCTCTCACTGTGTTGATCACATCTCGGCGTTCCGCCTCGGGAAGGCCTTTCCGCAGTGGCTTCAAAAGAGCCACATAGACCCTCAAAACATCAGACCCAGCACCCGTCCATTCCATGTCTCTGAGTCTGTTTGGAGTTTCAACCATATAATGGCACTCTTCGACAGTATGGTTCAGAAGGCGATTGACCAGTGGGCACCATTTTGGTTGGTACAGGGCACACCACCTAGAGATCTGGACTTTTAGGTCTTTGGGTAAGACGGAAAGGATGTGGTCGTCCTTGACAAGCTTGGCGATTTGGGGTCTGAGGGTTTCCTGGTAGACTTCAGGATGCTGGCAGATTTCGGGATCGTAGAGTTGATGAACGAGATTTCCCATCTCTTTTAGGACTTGTTTCTGGGTGATTGTTTCTGCCTCAATTGTGGGAGGGGGATCGAAGCTGTCGACGGAAGAGACGGATCTTGTGTCGGAATGATGTTCATCTTCCATGGGCGAAGACATGACGAGGTGCGCGATACGACTTTCACTAGATTAGCTTGAGTTTGTTTGTTTTGAGGCAAGCTTACCGTTGGCTGTTCACGGGTGTTTTGAAAAAGAGAGAATTCATGTTTGGGACAAGGAGCTGCAAGTAATGAATAAAGGCAGGGTGGGGTCTCTGGTCTGTGAATCACGAACAATCATAATTGGACACTCGTTGCCAGTGCCTGTCACTTGAGTCGGAAATTTGATTTCTTAATGAAGTCACTCTCCTCCACTGAGTGCGTCTTTGTGAATCTGTTATTTTTGAAACCCAGAATCGAAACCCCTGTACGGTTTGTACCACATCCAAAGCACCACCGCGATTCATGCTTCTAGCCATCCCCCTCATCTAATTAGGTAGTAACTTAACGCGTGAACTGAGATACTATTGCAGCAAATGCTACTTGGAAGCATATTCTCCATTAATCAGAAACGGCCTGCGTATGCCACTAAAGTCAAGTTGAGTCTAAGGTACCATGAGACAACCAAATTCTTTCCATCCCTTGAGCTTTGTGCGTCCACTCGATTTAAAGTTACCCCATGCGTTCCGCTAGAAAGTCCTTCTCAGTCTCTTCCAGGTAGAAGATTTGTTCGTCGGTGCAGTCCTGATAGACCAATCCTCGCAGGCTACCTGAAATGAATCCATGCTCCCGGAGACTGCCCTTCCACAAGAGCTTGTAGCGTTCAAAGAACTCCTGGCGTGCTTGTACTTCATGGCGATCAGGCGCTGGTGCGGGAGCCAGGAGTTCGGCTTGCGTTGTGTCAGAGCGTGCGATTAGCTCTTCGTTGTGGTTGGTGAGGCCTGGCGTCTTGATTCGCATGTCTGAGTGTAGAGACTGGTCGTCCATCAGACGAATAGCTTCACGTATGTCGGCTTCGTAGATATTCACCGCGGGCGACTTGGTAGTGACGACCGTAAATCTTCTGTCTATAGAACTTCTTTAGCTTCTTTGCTCATCAATAGTAGATGTTTCTCTCTTACCAAGTATCTGTTCACTTCTAATCTCTGGTTTTCTCATCCCCTCATCGATCTCAATGATAAATGGTCCTCGCAACGCGGGAACCAACCTGGAGACCGCTACAGCAACAGATAACCATTGGATGGCGTTCCGTGTGCCAAACATCTCGATGAAGTGCTTGACCTCGCGACTTTCTGGGTCTAATGATTGGAGCCTCCGGAACAATAAAGCGGCAATGATGAAACCCAAGTCGTCTGACGACAGCGAATGTGTCTGTTTGCTTTTTTCAAGATACCAACGGCTTCCCCAACGTGCCCGCGAACAGTTGACCATCTATCATGTTGTTCTAATGCCGTCATCTTCAGCATCTTGCGTAACATGATTGCCTCGCCCATCCTTTCCCAAACTTCAGGAGCCTGTCTCTGCGTGAAACCGACTTGCTGAAAGATTTCAGTAACGATTTGCTCGCGTAGCGCAAGAGCTGTTCCTGTCTCAAGTTTCTTGGTAGGGATTTTGGTGCAGGCCTGGACAGGGAAATCAATTTGCCGAATGCCTAGGCCAGCGTTGATCTGACGCACAATCTCATCCCCATTTTCTGCTTCTTGTTTGACCATGTTGAGTTGCAGAGGACCATCGGGGACGATAACAGGGCGCCCTTCGATTTAGGCGCGTTTGGCAGGCTTCCGAGTGAGATGAAAGAAAGAAGAAAAAGAGAATAACGGCAGGCAGAGAGCTGGGAGAGGAAATGGCAGATGTGGAGAATTAAGCACTTTTCTGCTGCTAGTTGCTGCCAGTGACAGCTGCCTGATTTCCTTCGTTTGCTAACTTCATGGATTTTAGTGCTGCTGTAAATCGTTATCACAACAATTGCCCTCAGCCTCAGCCTGGCTACACCACTCTTTTTTAAATGGAGAAGGCCATCCCTTACGGATCTCTGCTCTAAGACCTTCAAAGTCCCAAGGAAAGCCGCTCCTTCAGGCGATATCAAAACGCCGTCAACACGCCGCCCGACAATCTGGTCGCCATGATCAGCCATTCGGCTATATAGTCTTCTAAGCATTTTCCCCACGTTGAGCCATGCTCTGAGGATGATACTTTATCGTACCACAAAACACCGTTGTTGATGGGTTTTGTATCACCAAAAAGAAGAAGCCTACAAAGGATAAGGGATATGTTCAACTATCAGCCAGAGGAGCCAATAACCTTGAGTATGTTTCATTGTGGTCGAAGGGGAAAAGGTTGTCCGCGGGGAGACACACGCCAGTCACCTCTGTGATAGGCCTGCCTGTCTTATTAAAGAGCGTGTTATAGAGGAATTACCCCAGGCAAACAATAGTCGAAAGAACTGCGATCAGATCCCTCGGTGCATTACATATGTGCCAGGCTTTATCGTGGCGTTTACGCTGGGCCACCGAAGTACCGCACTAACAACAGAGACAGTACTTGCTCCGTGGATTTCAAAAAGAGGTAGATATAATATGTATCTTTCATTATTATGTATCATCTATAGACTATATAAAACGCTCATGATATCTTCCTCTTCATTAACCCATTATTAATTCCATTTCATTAATCATATCTAAGCAGTCTTGATGCTTCCATGGTTGCCAGAGTGGTCACCATAGATATACTCGCGAACAGACTTGGTAGTGGGCGCATCACCACCAGCATAATCCACAATGGAAATGCTCTTGTAGTAGGCCTTAAAGGGGGCCTTGCTGAAATCAGTCATACCTCCAGCCCACTGGACAGTGCCTTCAGCAGCATCAGGACGTCCTGCACACCATGTGCCGAGCTTGATCTGCATGGGAGTCTGGGGGTAGCCGGATCCGCCCTTGGCGTCTTCGTAAGTCAAAGTGCGCACGACTTGGTCGTCAATGATCCAGTTGATGGCTGCGGGTGTCCATTCGATGGAATAGAGGTGGAATTGGCCGATGGGGTTGGCGACAGGGTGGAAGGCTCCGCGGTCGTAAGTTGAGACGTCGCCTTTGCTGAAGTAGTTGGATTGGACTTGAGCGTTGTCACCTCCGAGCCATTCCCAGTCAATCTAAACATGTTAATTACGCTCGACAATAATCACTTAGAATGCAACATACCTCATCGAGACAGTCAGACTGTAGAACAGCACTGGTAACTATACCAACACCAGAAGAGGCCTGCACTTCGATGTCGACACGGCCAAAGAGAATATACTTCCCCGTGGCAACGGTAGGAGCTTGGTTAGGTCCGGCGATGGTAAAGACAGCACCGTTGCCGTTGTGTGAGATTGATGTACCGGCGTCCTCTTCAAAAGCTGGACAAGCACCCTTTGTGAAGTCGCAGTGGACGGTCTCCTTTCCAAAGGCAGGATCAGCAGGGCAAACTGATGAATATTAGTGTTTGATTTGTTTGAAAGTGTTGTGGGACGTACCCTTTTCTAGAGGATTGCAGCTGGTGAAGGTCTGAGCTGAGACTAGAGGTGCCGCAAAGGCAAGGGCAGCGAGGGCTTTGGAGAACATTGTACAGAGTATGTATGTAAGATGTTGTGTAACAGAGGACAGCACGATATGGCTTGAGCAACTGTGATATATAGAGCAGATATGTAGAGAAAAAGTATAGATATCGAATAACCAATACAGAAAAAAAGAGGTTCTCACGCAGTTTTAATAGTCAGACTTGAGGAGGAGGCTGGTCCTCTTTGTCTACTGCAGGTCGTCTACCAACCTTCCCCCCTGTCACAGCCTCGGTCCCTTATCGATGGTCTGATTGATAGTCTCTCGTATTCTGGGTCGACTAAGCAACCCCCCCTGTCCGCAAGCCACCCTGCACTTTAGCCTAGCCGCTAGCCACCCCATATTTGAGACTCTAACCAGTACAGATCTTCACAAGGTACGCTGGATCATTAACGGGTTACGGCACAGAACACACTTCCAACGGAAAAGGCTTGTTGGATTAAAGTTTAAAAAGGTCAGTTGTGTATTCTGGTGGTTGGATGACTCTCCCGTCACCACAATACGAACTTCCCGTCCCGAGGGTCTAGGTCTAGATCTTACAGTAGCGGGGAGGGTTCGCTGCAGTAGTACAAGCAGCTACAGTAGCTTGGGTCTCAATATGCGTAAAGGGACTTGTCAGCGGAGAAAAGATTCCCTGCTGACGTCAGGATAAATCACGGGATGAGATTGCAGGGCTGTCTTTAGTTGATCTCGTCCCCTGTAAATCTTTCGTCTAGCACTTTGGCTACAGCACCCTGATCACCCAGTGCTCGTGTAGCGGGAACAGGAGATCGGAAACGGCAAGAGCTGGCCACGCTAAAACAAACATACGAGAACAGAAAAAAAAGAGAGGCTGTACCCATCTTCTTTCTGCTTCTTTCTCTCCGCTTTAGCCGTTTTTTTCTTTTTCTTTTCTGACAGCTGCATCCATTCTAGACTCGAGTGGATGCATCTCTTCTTCTGCTGCACCTCCTCTTGTGCATCTGTCTCTTCAATTACTTCCCCACATGCAAATGCCTATCATCTGTTTCACGCAATTGAAGATCTCGGTGATCTTTATTTCTCTCTTGAAGCGATGAACTGACTTGATGTCATTCAATTGATCGATCGATAAATGTCTCATCTCATCACTCAATTGATCAACTCATCACTTAATTCATCGTGAGACTACCTTGTCGCTTGTCTACTCGCCAAGGATACCAATAGCTCAGCTGATGTGATAGTTTGTACCCCGCTCGCAACATGCATCTTCAAGTCCCTTGATGCATACATCATAGACCCAACATGTTTGCTTGCAGTAGTCATCGACATTTGTAGATTGACCGCTTCCCCCGCTCTGGTAGAAGGATTGCTGATCTAAGCTGCTCAATACAATACCTTCCTCTTGAGGATATCACCACATGTAATCGCTGCAATGAAGATGCATGTAACCTCTGCGGTGGTCGTATCTCTATGCGAACAAATAATGTGCACTGCTCAATCAATGCGATGAGACATTGAACCGCACAAGTTCCTTAGTCAGAACGCACAAGGCTCAAAGGGAGGGGGAAATCGCAAGCTAAACCTCAGCCTCACGATCTAACAAGCCGTCGAGCAGGGGTACTCACATCGCTGGAAAAGGTACTTACAGACAAACAGACCCCCACCAAATTTGGCTGCGACAACGGGCACGACAATGTATGCCTTTAGCTGAGCTTATGTACCTCCGGCACCTTTCTGCCATTCTTCAATGGAGTTTTCAACCAGAGTCGTCCAGGGTCTGGTCTGGTCTGGTCTGGTTTGTCTCTTCCGCATACCCGGTCCCCCTCCCACATCCCATGACGCTCACGAGAAAAATCACACGTTACTCCAAGACAGACTCACTTCCACTGTTTCTATCGTGACTTTTCCATCGCCATCCCCGAGATAAAGGCAGGGCGCAGTCATTCTCACCTAGGTCTAAAAATACCCACGCACTTAACTCAACTAACGGAAACGGCCGAACTTGAGCGCCACGGTGGTTGACAAGACAATGAATGAGCCTCTTCCAAAAGGTTATTCTGACCGCTTGCATACCAATTGAACAGGAGGCAGGCTGAAATATCATTAGACCTGCATCAACGATAGGTAGGTACTGAAGTTTGTACAATGGAGCATTGCGTCTTGGCGCCGTGTGTATGTGTGGTTGGTTCCTGTCAAAAGATTGGCGAGGCGCTTTTTGGCGTTATTCCCAGCCACGCTCCAGGAACAAATCATCGAACAGAGCTCCAACATGGAGAATGTCAGCCAGCCACTTACAGCCTCGGAGCTGCAAGGGATAATTTTTCAAACGCCAATTTTGCAAATGATCGTAATAAACCAAGTTCAAGATGTATTCAAAATGATACTTGATTTACAAGGATTTCTTTCCAAGCAATCGTCGTATGGGAGTCAGCTCGGGCCATTCGTGCCTTTCTGAATCTTCTCTAAATCTTCTTCTGATACTAAGAGGGTCAAAAAGTCCCCTCTTGACTTTGTGAACAGTGAATGTGGCAGAGCAGAAATACTAGATCTGGAACTCGAAAATCCAAGCGCTCCTTCACACTCAACGAGTAGCCATCTGCCTTGATGATTGTCGGATGTATCTGTGATTGGATCCTTATCTTGGAAGACCAACAACAAGGCAGAGCTGACAAAAAGGTTGGTTGTTATTGCTGTTCAGACTACTGCTTGACAATTAGGAGAGGTGCTTCTCGAAGAAGAGAAAAACGAGTCTTGAACAAGAAGTGCAGTGGTTTGTTGTGAGATATCAACGTTTCATTCGTTGATTGTTAGTCACTCATCCATCCAACCCTGGACTTCGACACATAACTACCCCTTGCTGCCCAGCACTTGCTCGTCTTGAACGGTCTTCCCTTTGTGTAGAAACGTAGGATTCGTCACTATATGTAAGGGAGGCAAAAAGGAACTCCGGTACAGGGAATCGAACCCTGGGCTCCGCGGTACTGATCTCTCAAGTTATGAGAGCGCGAAATGTTAGCCACTACACCATACCGGACGCTAATTGGTTGATATTGACAACTCAATATTGGATCTATGACCCTCATATGATTGCTGAAGAGACACTGTGGACGTTGCAGATCTTGATAGCAGAGGAGGTTAACTCATTCACAGGCATAACGGTCTCGGGCTTCTAAGTTCTAAGTAGGTTTGAAATACTCTGAACGGTCAGCCTCACTGGCGTAGGAGAGTATTGTATAGTTTGCAATGCCCTATTAAAGATGACAATCTCGATTGATGGGGCACAATTCAACTGGCTGTACCGTTGTTGATCTGCAAATAGCTTGTTTATTGCAGCTTCACTTTAATTCGTTCAAGATGTGGCGCGCCAACTCTATTTCGGAAATAACCACAATCATAGATCGTCATTAATTATCAAACACCTACATCACGTTCTAGAACAAATCTGTCATAAAGCGGAGAGAAAGCTCCTTGAGGGTAATACAAGTAGCGTGCACCTCAATATGACGATGGGATGTAGTACGCGGCGTCCCTGACATCATCCACTAAAGTCTTGGCTATCTGGGGTCAATTCCCCAACAATGCTTGTTTTATCATTTTCGTATTTTATCATGCTTAGTTTATTGACGAGATGGAAAATACTGGTGAAAAGAGGCAGATTGCCGTCAATTTAGAGCATAGTACTGGCGGGACGACACTTCATACCCAGGTTCACCCATCTCTACCGACAGACAGAGATAAAACCCTGTCATTTGAAGTGACGGATACCGGGTGGGATAGGGATCAGATTCACCCAAAAGACTACGCCGTCGATGGTGTGAGAAATGAAGACGCATGGCTTCTCATACGAAGATTCAACAAGGTCAGGATTGCCCCAACTCTCACCAACTCTCAATGAGAAGCTAACTGGTGACAGCGAGTATTTCACCTCAAACATGTCCCGAATCATCCTGAAGATGAGTTGGATCTTAATGTGGCTGAAGACGAGCAATTCTCACCGAATAAGTTGAGAGCGCAGCTTGAGAGACTTTACATGGGAGCAGTGAGTTTTGAAAGACTTTGAGATGCAGGTTTCTGGTTCTAATGATTTTAGATACTTGGGTTCATCATGTTCAGACAACATCTCTCGCGCCTTCAATCATGGCGTGAACCAAGACGAACAGGTGCATTCTGCATAGTAAGTCACCAACTCCTCTGAGAATCTAACTAACAAGCAAGACGTATTTCACAGCTTGGTACTTGAACTTCCTCATGCCAACATTCCTCATAACCCTCCTATCAATCCTCCTCTCCCCAAAAATCAGAGATACTTTATTCCCACCTTGTCCACCCTCCCTAGTCCACTACCAAGGCGGCCACTTGATCAAACCCGCAGCAGGAATTCTAGGAACAACAGACTCAGCTACAGGCGCACCGGAAAATCTCAAAGGAGAAACCCTTGAGCGAGAGGCAAGTAACTTTGCAACAGGCCTCGTAGCTCTGTCCATCAATATCTTCGTCGATAAAGACCCTCAGCACGATGAATCGCAGCGGGGAGGTGGGAAGACTGCAAATTTACCAGATCCGAGAATCATGGCTACAAGAATCGCTACTGCGAAGGACAAGGCTGCTGGTATCGATAAGCCCTCGTGGGATAAGACGAAGTCGCCTATGCAGGAACTTATGTGGAGTCAGATGAGACCGCTCATGCATTGGATATGTCGGTTTTGCAATATCTGGGAACGAAGTGCAAAGTAAGTACCTCTTGTTTGATTAAGATGAAGCTGACGTTGTAGTTTGATCGATCCTACTGCTCCATTTTCTAGACGAGTTTCTCAGTATCGGATTATCAGAACTATTCTTCCTGTTCTGATACTATCGATATTTGTATCACCTTATGTTTTTTACAGAGTTGGTACATTGTGCTTTGGAATTGCTTTCTTTGGAAGTATTTCTTTGAGAACATCATACAACTTATCTAAATCTCTGATGACAAAGTATAACACCCATATCCATGATTTCAACATCGCTGACGTTGTTAGAATCGCATTCAAAGGAATTCCAACAGATTCCCAACTCACAATAACACTCCTCCGCAAAGCCGAGCGAAACAAAACACCACTCATACCACCACCCGCTCTTAAAGGGCCCCCGCCTGAAGAACCGCACATTCTAGACGATACTGTAATCAGTTCATCAAACAACGACACCCCTCTAGGCGCAGCCCCCGCCGAAATCAACGCCGCGGTACAAAAGGACACAGGCGTCATCCAAAACACAGGAGGCGATGATCACGAATCCAGCAAGTCGGGAACCGGCGGTAAGAGACGTGGCAAACTACTAAGTGTGGTTAAACCAATCGCTCAAGCAGCTGCAAAGACTCTTATCAGTGTTGATAAAGTACGCGCGAAAACGGGGTCTGAATCAGCTAAGAATCGCGTCGGGGCTACTTCTCCGCGTGAGGAACCGCCTATTGCGGGGCCTGTGGAATTTACATGTCGATATCGTGGTGAAAGGGGATTCGTATACCTCACCACGGACTCTGTATCACCTGCTTTATGTTTTTGCAAAAAGACACCAGCATCCCCCGATGTACAACCAGACTGGATCATCCCTGTTTCTGAAATCATTACCCTGAATAAGTACTCTGGGTATGGGGCCAAGGCAAAGTTAGCTGCAGGATGGGCTTTAGAAGAAGATATTCATGATGGATTGGAGGTTGTCGACGGGATGGGGAGGGGGTGGCTTGTTACGGCTTTGAGTAGGAGGGATGAGCTTTTCAATAGGCTTTGTGCTGTTGGGGATCAGAAGTGGGAGATTTGGTGATGGAAGTGAGATACTCTTGAATGATTTTAGCTGTGTTGGATCTACAATACTTGCATTCTTTAACATACCGCCGTTCTCAATCGAGGATCAAATAGTGACCTTATTATCAACGTTAGGTCGGCATAAGTCAGTTCCGTGATGAGACCCTGGGACCAAAGTCCCGGTCTCGTTACTATCTCGCCTATTTGGTTTCTGCGCGAGATCATCACGTCAATAAAATTGAAACAATCTGAATATATTCACTAAAATACAATTACCCCAGCTTGACCAACTCCTTCTTTCCAATCTCCGCCATTTCCGCATTCGACAAGGTATCTTTGTTTAATCCATTTACTGCTTGGTTCAATAGCGCAGCAGTCATCTCAGCCCGTCCGATACTGGGGACGCTGACAATCATGTGGGAGAAGAATCGGAACGCTTGCTTTACAATGCCCATATCTGGATCCGTGATCATCCCAGATTTGGTGACGAGCACCTGCATTCTTCCGTCTGACAATTGCGCACGCTCAAGGATTTGCTTCTCCACTTGGCCCTGAAATATTGTTAGATCTGCTTGTTGGATGGGAGAGGTAACATACACGAAGTAAACAGTAGTCTCCCAGGATCCATGGTTTCTTTGCAGGATCGCGCTCAGCGTTGGAACCGCTCACGTATATAAACCTCAGAGGCTCAGGTTTCCCTTCGCGCGGTAGCTTGGCAAAGGTATCAGCCGCATAAAGTGCATACTCATAGCAAATCATGCGGACTTGATCCCAAGTATACTGCTTCAACTTGGCAGGAGTGACACCAATAAGCCTGCTCTTTGTCAGCTGTCATCAGACACATCGATCGGCAGGTTTACCAGATGCAGGCGTCTGCTCCAGAGATCTCATCCTTGACATATTGAGGATAGCTTTTAAAGTCGGAACAACTGACGGACGTAAATTTCTCCTCGATATCGGGGGTTCGTAGATCTTCAGCGAGCTCGTGGTCGCGACGGGAGAGGGTGACAACTTTCGTGATCAGAGGGTGGAGCAGAGCTTGGCGGACTACTTCTTGGCCGACGAAACCGGTTGATCCTGCAATAACGACCTTCATTGTTGATGGAGATATTAGATAATGATGAATTAGTGCTGGGAATAAGGTACTCAGTGATTCGGGAAAGATCAATTAAATGTGGAAATATTGAAATGATCTTTAGGACTGGGCCAACGACTTATCTATGCTGGGCATTCCCTCTGACGTCGATTCGGCACATGCAAAAAGCGCCTCGATTATGAAATCCCCTGCTCTGTTGCCATCAATTTGCAGGACTAGGCAAGATAAGATGTTGCATGAAGCCAAATTGCCGGAACCGGGTGTGTTTGGCTTCGAGTGGCCTGGAATGTTGGACCGGATTGGGTAGGGATTGAGAGATCCATAACTGCAGACATTCCAAGGTGCTTTGATCGTGTGCAGAGATCGACAGGGTCCAAAGATTGATGTTAATGGAAGCATCAAGTTGGACCTTTTGGACAATGGCTTGGTCATTTCCTTTTCATGTGCTATGGTGCGCGACGGCAGGCGCTGGCGACGAGCAACTGCAGCTGCAGTTGAGCTAAGGCAGGAACTCCGCCCGCTACCCTCTTCCTGCTTCAATTGACTTGCCTCAACACAATTTTCCACTCTCACTCTTCTTCTTTTTAGTAAAACATGTTGCTCTGTGCAATACACCTTTATCGATATTTACCGAAAATTCTACCCTTCTCCTGTCTGCTCATCACTCAAAGGGCGCTTAATTCGACGCACCAAGTAACCTATATCCGAGTCTATCGGACAGATATTGCAGAGCGAGCTAGTCACAGAATTGTTTACAGGCAACCAAGGTGTTTCTCTTTACGAAGGAATTCTTATGTTGGAAGAGAATTGGCGTTGCAACGTCACCGCCTCAAGGATAATATTTAGTTGTAACGAGCTCAAAGTATGGCAAGAAGCCATATATCAAAAATCTTCTAAAAGAAACCCAACGCTGAATCGTTCTCATCCGCCCATTCATACGTGGGCACCGATATCCCAGCATTGGTCATCGATTCGCACCAGGTGTTGTAACCACTAATAATCGACGCAGCTTCAGTCTCTGCCACATTCGGCATGAACGACGGGTTTTCGGAATATGTCTGTGTTCCATCTCCGTCGAGGTGTGGCCAGCACAGCTTCAGCGTGATGTCGCGACATTTGGAGCTGTTCGGGTTCAACTCAGTCATGCCTCCCATGACGGAAAGTGAAGCTTGGATTTGTGAGCGCCAGTCGGGTGCAAGAGCGTGATGAGGATTCTGGCGGAGGCAGTGGACGGGGATTAAGGTTGCGTGGAATAGGAAGTACCTGTCTGGTTAGTTTTTGATACATGCAGGGTCAGGGAACTTACAGGATGTAGAAGGAAGCCAATCTTGAATGCGAGCGGGAAGTCCAGTAGCCCTGAATATGCGTAACAGACTCTTTCGCAGCATCAAGACATCTAAAAACCGCCAGATTTTCACTACTCGTTAGATTCTGCTGCGTATTTTGTGCCGATGATCTCGCCCATCTGACCAAGAAAGGACGATACATGACAATCCTCAGATTTCTGTAGCGCCACTCCGAGATACCCATGCCAAGAGCATACTCAGAATCTGGCGGTGGAACAGTGCGGTAGTAGTATGGTACTTGAGCGAGCCAGGAACCGATGCAAACGTCATCTAGAGTGATGAGTTCTGTGGCTGACGGGAAGGGACTGGTTATGAGACGGTTGTAGACCGTCATTGTGCTGAGGTGGTAGGCTGATTGGACGCGGATGTAGGTGTACATTGTTATGCCTTCGACCTCTGGTGGGCAATGCGTTGAATCGTGTGTGAGATCCTAGGCGTGTTAGTGATGAGCTCCTTACTCCGTGGTTTACGAACCTTTTCATGAATATTTTGAGGGAAAGCTGTCTCGACACCAGCCTGAGGCCAATTCAATGGTCTTCCGTATGTAATAGTAGCTCCCACATCAAGCACACACAAACACCACCATATCCTGCGTCGAGTTTCACTCTGTAAAGGCGACAAACTATTGCCCTCTAAATCCTTATGGAGACCCAATCCGATAGCCAATCTTATCGCAAGACCACCATAGTTGAATCCCGTGTTCGGCTTGTTCCTCTTCTGCATATAATTCGACGACAAGCTGAAAGCTTGCACAATAGTAAGGTTTCCAACCTCGAGGTAGTTTGAAAATAAGCTCTTCTGCGCTGCTTGGAAGATCGGCAAATCTGTTGCGTCCGCCACGTTACTGCTCGCAAAGGATCCTAAGGCTGCCAAGATGTTTGCGAGTGTGTTCCAATGTCCTTTGTTAGCGCAGGGTAACGTGCCAGCGTATTGAGCTCGGAAGGTTGGTTCGTGAACAATAGGGAATGTTGGATGGTAGAAAACGAAGAATGCATCGATGAGATTTTCGACAGCGACCCTGGTCAGCATAGCTTGCGAGCGGAACCATTGCGAATGATCTGAATGCTGTTGGAATAGGGACTCGATCTCGTGGAGTGCGACATCAGCGTCCACTTCTTGACCATCTGGACGCGCAGATAGAATCTGCCGTAAAAGAGCTGATCCAGAAGCGGCCCCATAGTATCCTCTCTTCTGATCGCCAATAGTCAAAGAAGCCATGCCGTCCATGATAGCTTGCGATGGGTTTCCATCAACATGGTTTGTAATCGACCAACTAGCAGGATCGTACGTTCCCCATGATGTTTCCTGCTCGTTCCACTCGAAGTCATCAGCCGTAGCTGGAGCAATTTCAAAAGGAACATCCTGTGAGCCAGCCCAAAATCCAGCACTTGCCTCCAACTCGCCAATGGGTGCCAGAAGAAAAGGATCCGCAGTTAAGTTGGCTATGTTGGCTTGGCCTGCTAAGTAGAGACCGGGATCTGTTGTGGGAGTTGGTAGGTGCATGAGATTGTCGGCTCCTGGAGTCGTGGCAGGCAAGCTGACTAGTCCTGGCGTTTGAGCTAGTGTAGGCGCCGGCGTTGGCTCTGTCATCTGCGGTGTTGCTTCCGGTGCTTTGTTTTGAGTTATCAATCCTTCTTTCGGTCCCTCCAGCATTTCAGCAATCTGACTATCAGTATAGTGTCGTCGTAGAACAGTTTCAGCCTTTTCGAGGCGCTCCTCCAGGAGGGTCAGCTGTCTATTTCGTGTCAGTGGCCCGGCGCTAGAAGTAACACTATCATCATGTCTATACCTTCTCGTCAACCTCGTTCTGCTATGCTTGTCGTATAAACAGTGCCGTCTGTACTTTCGACAGATGGTGCAAACGGGCATGACACCATCGCATTTGACTTTACGCCGTCGACATTCGCGACATGTTGTGGGTTCTTCCGCCGCGGGTTCATTTCTTGGAGGTTGTGATGAAGTAGCTTTTGCTGTATTTGAGTCCATGCTGTGAAGTCTGAATCGGCAAAGTCGAGATGAGATGACTTTGGTAAAATTGAAGAAAGGTTCGAGTTAAAATAAATGAAATGACAGTCGCCCTGATCCCTGTTCATCCCCGCAATTGTTCTTGGCCCCCATATCCAGAACAGTTAGCGTCCTTTCGGCCCGACTTAAACACGAAGTGTCCCTGCATTCTTCCATTTTGGTTGATGGAAATAGGGTAGCAAGCAAGCCATGGTAAGCTGATGGTTACACGAGAAGGCCAGAACGAAACAGTTGGTTTGATCACATGTGTTCTAACAGGATTCGTTCTCTTTACGTCAGGACGATTTCTTTTACTCATCGATTTACATAAGCAATCTTAGGGTAATCAATTTCCACTTTAGATAGGACTCTTTCAAAAATGGCTGCGAAGTGTGAGAATGGATGAATGTCCCAAGAACCCCGTTGCATATCGGAAGCTGGCAGATCCAGCAGTGTTCTAGTTAATACTAGTACAATCTGTTGAAAATCTCAGGTACAGACAAAGACTCCTCTAAAATGAAAAACTCTGCCCAATCATCTTCTCACTCAATCTCCAAAGCAGTTCTGCCTCCGTGGAGCTGGTAGCCCAAGGCCTGACCGTGTCAGTAAAAGAATCCGCCAAACGACAATCATTCAAGTAAGCCCCATTGTGCTCTAAACTCAGATTAGTATATATGATTCAACCGCCAGATGGCTCAACTAACCTTTGAGATCAGGATCGAATGCAGCATAAACGTGAGTGGCGGCGCCAACCTCGGGTGTAACGGGAACAGTAGACCAGTCGACCCAACCCCATGGATCACCCATAGCTCGATCAGCCTCGACTAAACTGGTTAGCAAATATGAACATGGGAGTGAAATCACATACCAAGACTGTCCAGGTTTCCCAGATGGTTCGCTAACGAGGTATCCAGAACGGCACCAGGATGTAAACTGTAAGCCTGCAATCCTCGACTTCCGAGCTTCTCAGCTAACGAGATGGCGAACAGCATGTTGGCAGTCTTGGACTGGCCGTATGCACTCCATTTGTTGTACAGATCCCCATTCTACCACAGGTTAGTGCTAATAATTCATGAGTAGGATTAACGTACGCTGAAGTTTGGGTCGCCCCATCGAATCGGACCTAGTCGGTGACCATTGCTAGACACACTAACAACACGAGGTTCTTCCGAAGCCAGAATCTTATCCATGACGAGATTTGTGAATAGAAAATGACCCAAGTGATTAGAAGCGAATTGACTTTCAAAGCCATCCTCAGTGAGCTTGAAATCCGTCGCCATGATACCCGCGTTGTTGACCAACACATCGATCTTGGGGACATCAGACCAGCCCTTGACTTTTTCAGCCGCAGAACGAACGGAAGAGAGTGAGCTCAAGTCAAGAGTCAGGAGTTTAGTCTTGAGATTGGGATGTTTTGATGATAGGGTGCTTGCTGTTTGTTGAAGCTTCTCAACGCTGCGACCAGCGAGGATGCACAACGCAGGTTCAGAAACAGCAATAGCTTCGACGAATAGTGCTCCGAGGCCACCAGGACTTGCGCCTGTTGTGAGGATGGTTTTGCCTTTGATGATGGAGGCATACTCCTTTGCGAGTTGATGAACGGAGGTTTTGGAGGCGTGCTTGACCATGATGATGATTGATAATTCTCAGGAATACAGTTTAATGTGTTCTCTTGATTAACATGATTTCTCAAGAGGCAGCTGTGGTTTTTTATACTTCTTCTCGTTGGCAACTTTTGTGTAAGTGGCGTAGAGGATCTACATCCATCGTTTCCAAAATGGGTGATTGGCTGGCGTCAGATAAATCTGGCTGGCGTCAGCAAAGTACCATTTTACAGGAGCGCTGCAGATGCTGACGCTAGCGACTGTTCGACTTTCTTTTTGCATTTGTTATCAATACTGCAATATAGATTCTACATTTTACAGAATTCATTTTCAGTAATTTCACGGTGATAATCACCAGGGTATAAAAACAGAACTGCCATTACCATTCAGGCCCACTACCAAGTCTGCTATCCAACTCAGATATCAAATTCTGCTCCAACAGTAACCTGTTTTCCAGTGAGGCTTTCAAAACCGTCGATTAATTGATATATCCCTCAAGAAATACCTCACAGGATATCACTTGCGCCGACTCTTTGTCGGCCTCTTATAAGGATTTAGCTCCCAACAATCCTCCACCAAATGCCTCTCCCCTCCACAATGCTCACACGGGTACTCTCTTTTCCGCTTAATAATTCTCTCACCACGACGAGCTTCCATCGTAGCGCTATCGAGAGTAGCCGCCTCCTTCGTAACTACTCCGTTCTCCGGAAAATAGTTGCAATTCGAACGAAACGAAGTAACAAAAAATTCGAAGTCTGGTCCAAGACCATCGAGAAACTTGTTTATCCAAAAAGGCTCCGGGAGGGTACAGGACTTGTCTAGCAGATGCATATCAAGATCGATTTCGATTAGTCTGAACGTGAATGTCGAAATGTCGTTATTGCAATCCGCGAGAGAAAGGCTGTTAAAATCATGCATGAGTTTCATTAGGACCATCGTCTTGTCTGATGGACTAAAACAGCGATAGGAATATTTCTTTTCGAGGGTGTCCATGATTTCGCTGACGGTCTCTTTGCCTTGGACTGATCGTAATGCGGAGCCACTCAGACAACTGCGGATACGGTCGCAGGCTTTGATTTGCTGCCGTCTCCAGGATCTTTTAGTTAGATGTTCGTCATCATCCAAATATGGATTCTCTAGAGAACTATCCGTGTTGTCGGGTTCAGTCTTGTGCCTGTAGAAGAGAGAATACCAGCCAGCTATTGAACACTTGCGTTCGATGTCATCGCGCCAAACTCTCCAGTCCTCTGGCGATTCGAGGATGGACATGTTCTCCCAGCGCGCTGACATTGTGTAGGGTGATTGGTAGATGCTGACGGGAAAGAGAAGGCGTTATTAATTTAGAAGAATTGTTGTCGTTCAGAAGAAAGCAGGCACGCGTCGCGTGGCGGATAATTAATACTCCCGAACCTTCTTGCCTGTGTTAGTCCAGATCTACTATGGGGGTGAGACTGAACGTGCTCTGTAAGGGTGTCAGAAGAATTGGCCGCCAATAAGAGCATAGGAGATAAATAATTTAGTCACATCATGTCAGCCTTTAGGCGACTTTATTTTAACGCCCTGAGCCCCAGAGGATAATTTGCCTGTTTACCCAGCGTTCACACCGGACATGTAGCTCCTCCAATTCTGCCACAGCTGCAACACGGTGTCACCTGACAATCAACGCCAAGTTGATGATGCTGATCTCAGATTGATTGACCGTGTTATGTAAATTTCGGTTAACTGTTCATAGACCGGCAGGTAGGCGACCCACTTCTCGGAATGCGGGGAGGCCGTCGGCTTTCTCATCTGGTACTAGTCTTGTATAGCTCCAAGTACATAGCATCAGCGTAACGCGTTGACAAACACCAACATCCTCTCCATCATACATCGTCTTTTTTCTCAACCAGGCATTTATTAACAAGATGGTCTTCACAACCCCCGTCTGGGTACCCAAGCTCCCAATAGGTAAGACTCTCTCTTCTACGACCCTTCCCTGCTGACGCAAAAAGACCCCCCGGACTCAATCCCCGTAGCCGAGTTCATGAGGAACGAGACATATGGTCGCTATCCTATCGCGAAAAGTAGACATCCGTTTACCTGTGGTATAACTAAACGCACGTACTCGACGACTCAGTTGTTTGAGCGGTCTGAATGCGTGGCCAGAACATTGGCAAAACGGATGCAATGGCAGCCCAATGAAGGGACGCCTTGGGACAAGGTTCTCGCCATCTTTTCTCTCAATACGGTATGTATCATTGTTCTAGTATGAGTGACCAGGCTAATACCTGACTTTAGATTGACTACATCACGGCTATTTACGGTGTCCATCGTCTCTCGGGCATCGTCACTCCAGCCAACGCAGCTTATTCCGTCGACGAATTGACATACCAGCTCAAAGCATCAGGCGCAAAAGCTATGTTTACTTGTACACCTCTTCTCGAAGTTGCTCTCAAAGCATGCAAGAACGTTGGAATATCAGAAGAAAGCATTTTTCTCTTTGATATTCCCCGTGCCGACCCCGTTTCAAAGTTTCCATATGCTTCTCTAGAGGATTTGATCAAAGAAGGCTCTCAACTTGCCGAGATTGAAGAGCTGCAGTGGGTCCAGGGTCAGGGTGCGCGCCAAACTGCCTTTCTGTGCTTTTCGAGTGGAACATCAGGTTTGCCGGTAAGAACTGTTAATTGTTATGAGAGATGCGGCTAACTTTTCGAAGAAAGCTGTTATGATATCCCACTACAACGTCATCTCGAATGTCCTGCAGCACGTCACATACGAGTCGACCGCTCGAGCAAAACGTGGCATTGCTACTCAAGCTGTAACGGGATTCTTACCATTATCCCATATATATGGTCTTGTTATTGCCGCGCATACGATGACTTGGCGAGGAGATCAAGTCATCATCCTGCCAAAATTTGAATTTCAAGACTTTTTGCAATCTGTTCAGGATTTCAAGATCAGACAACTCTTAGTAGTAAGGACCAACAGTACCTCATGGGGTGATTGTTTACTGACGCTGTATATCAGGTTCCTCCTATCATTATCCAAGTCCTACGTTTCAAGGACATCTGCGCCAAATATGATCTTAGCAGCGTAAAATTCGTTTACTGTGGTGCTGCACCTCTAGGCGAAGAGACCATTCGAGATATGAAGAACTTGTATCCAGACTGGACGATTGCGCAAGCCTATGGTCAGTTCAATCATCATGAACCTGAAGATATGAATACTAAAGACAAACAGGGATGACAGAAACAGCAACAGTAGTGTGTTCCTCAAGCGAAGATGATGTCTTCACCAAAAGCTCTGGATCTCTTTTCCCAGGAACAAAAGCCAAAATCATCGACCCAGAGGGCAAAGAAATCACTCAACATGATCAACCTGGAGAGTTACTCGTGCAAGCGCCTTCTGTTGTGTTGGGTTACTTGAATAATGAAAAGGCAACAGCCGAAACATTTGTGCATCAACACGATGGGAGATGGATCCGAACCGGAGACGAGGCTATAGTGACACTGGCTCCTTCTGGAAATGAACACGTCGTCATCGTTGATCGAATCAAAGAACTCATCAAAGTCAAAGTACGTAACCTCCTCCATTCAACTCACCTAGCTAACAGTCGCAGGGCCATCAAGTTGCACCAGCTGAGCTCGAAGCACACATATTGACACACACCCACGTCTTCGACTGTGCCGTCATCCAAATCCCCGACGAACGTTCAGGAGAAGTGCCCAAAGCATTCGTTGTTAAGAGCTCCTCAGCTGAGTCTTTGACTGAGGAGGAACTGGCACGTGATATTGAAAAGCATGTGGCAGATCACAAGGCATCGTACAAGCAGCTCAGGGGAGGTGTTGAGTTTTTGGATGTCATACTCAAGAGTCCTAGTGGGAAGATTCTTCGTCGATTGTTGAGGGATAAGGAGAGGGAGAAGAGGAGAGGACAGGGTTCTAGACTGTAATGGTCAAGGTTGTCTCTTCTCATGTTGGAAGCTCAACCCACCCTGCCCTTATCTTTGTTTCCTGCTAGAATCTGCCGATAGAGTTCAACTATAAAGACCTTGTTATTGGCTTCCCACGCATGTATTCGGAAAGAGTTTCGAGTTTCAACATATCAGACCAAGCAGAGGTCTTTATTATCCATAAACTTCCGAGACGATGTCACTTGGCCAATTCGAAGTGCTCAAACCAAGTCTATCACGTAGACTCAGCCTTCCATCGAGCCACGATCCTCTACCACCGGGAAGATAAGATGGGCTGTGAAAGTCTATCCCCCAGGACCACAAGATGAATTATAAGCTTTGTTACGTGCCCTCAATGGGATATTTATCTTCTCCTCTCTCACCATGGACATTATTTTCCCGTCAACTTTGCCACAAAACCAGAGTCGAGTCGACCACCACCACCAGAACCTCAAACATCATCCACGACCGCCAACATGGTTCTGCTACCACCCACCAGAAACGCATTCCAACCTTCACCCTCGATGGATTCCAACACCATCAAAGAAATTGCCCAACAAATGGTTGTCGAAAAGATCGCCGAAAAAGTCACTCTCAAACAAACACTCCACCCCCGCAACATCTACAACGCCGCCGTGCAATACACCAAGAGATCCAACCCACCCACCGTGGGTGTTATGGGCGGCTTCACCTGGAAGAAGTGGATGATGTGGCTTTACATCGGAATTCCTGTTCTGATCATCCTCGTCATGATCGGTCTCGTCATGAAGAAGCAAGACTACACCAACCGCCGTGCGGCGCTCGAGGCAGAGGCTGTGGCCGCTTTTGAAGGGAACAAAGAGGAAGATATTGACCATTCCAAGATTTACTTCAACCAGCCTTGGTCGCACAAGGAGATCAAGGAGAAGAAGGCTGCCGCGAAGGCCGCGGCGAGGGCGGTGGCCGAGGCAGAAAAGGTGTAACAGTGAAGCTGTGTCACGTATGGGGTAGCTTTTCTTTGTCTCCTTTGGAAACCTCAATCTATCATTCAGAACTCAAGTCCTATTTCAAGATAAATTGGATGATAAAACCTATGTCCCATGTAATATGCGTGGCCAATAACACCTTTTAGAAGTCAGCGTGTACAGTCACTTGGTGATTCTTGTGGATAAACTGGCCTATGCACATATCTAAACCTTATGTGAGTTTGGCAACAGAAAGAAGTTCAGGTGCGGGCAAAGGAGCCATAATGCCCTATGGAGAGTCTAAATATCTGAAAAGCTCATCTGATCGGACTGGCATATGCGCCATGAATCTTCAACAGCTCTCAGAGCATATCATTTGGCTCCAAGTTGTGAAGCTCTTGATCGATTGGCGTGTAGGCTCACGAAACAGGCGAGTCGTCAAATTGACACCTCAAGGAACAAATAGATTGGTCAAGGCTTCATAAGAGATGTGAATGTAACATTAAGCTGTTACAAGATTATGATAAATGGAATACAAATAGTAATGAGCAACTATAGCAATACATCCTGAGCTGTCATGAAATAGTACAAGAAAAGAAGTTGCAGCCGTCGCAATAAACACCGTACTATACAAGGTAAAGAGAACCAAAAGACTTGGACAATCAGCACAGCCAATTGTCACACGCGTAAATCTGGCGATTTGTATGAAGATCTGCGACACCATCTTGTCGCGATTCAAGTGACTTCCTTAACACATGCACTATGGCATGCTTGATCCCTGAGAATTCCACGCAGTGGCCCACCTAGCTTCAACTGGGACTGCAGACTCCGTTCACACAGAGGCAGAGACCAGCAACACAGAGCCGATTGACAGATGCGAGGCAGTCAGAAGCCCTCTGGCATGCTCCGCCGTTTCCACTGCCTGAGCTTCCGGAACTCGAGCCTCCAGTGCCAGAGCCAGCGTCAGAGCTCGACCCAGAACCTCCAGTGCTCGTGTCAGAGCCGCCGGTACCTGAGCCTCCTGTGCTAGAGCCCGAGCCCCCGGTGCCGCTCCCACTACCTGAGTTTCCTGTACCTGAGCTCCCAGTGCCCGAACCACTAGTATTTGTACCAGAGCCTCCGCTGCCAGAGCCTGATGTCGATACTTGACAGACTCCCGAAGAGCAAGTCTCGCCCCTACCAGTGCAGTCTGAATCCCTGGAACAGCGCCCAGAGGTGTTTTCGTCCGTGTCGCTTGGGTCGTTGGTTGGGGCAGAAGTAGTTTCACGCGTCGTGGTGGTGAATCCGCTGTTGACGTTGACTCGCTGACAGACCAAGTCGACACATGCGAATGAACCCAGGACGCCTGCACCGAGCCGAGCAACACATTCTCGATCTGTGGAGCATTCGCCGTTGTTTGTGGAACCTGAAGAAACAGCTGCAGCCACCGAGGGCACAGCGACTCCAGCATCTTCAGCACCTCCGATGGCTGCTCTTGCTGTAGTTTCTTGGCAGACGAGATTGACGCAGGCGACCACTCCCAATACGCTGGCTCCGAGGGCGCCCACGCAGTCTCGATCTGTCCTGCACTGGACATCTCCATTAACTGATGCTCCATCGCCTGAATTGCCTGCATTGCTCGTTGGCTGCGTGTTGCTTGGTCTGGTTGCTGAGGGCTCATCGTCTTCGTCGGTAGAGCCACCGTCACTGGATCCCTCATCGGTAGATTCATCGTCGCTCGATCCACCGTCGCTCGAGTCCGAGCCAGATCGGACACAGACTGCGTTCAAGCAGACGCAAAGGTTGAGCCCATTCGACAAGCAAAGTGAGGTATCTGCCATGCAGTCATTGCTGTTGGAGCAAGACAAAGGCGTATCTGCAGCATCTTCATCATTGTCCTCATCATTCTCATCAGGCGCTTCCGTACTAGGCGTGTCCGTACTGGGGTTTCCCACCCTCCTTGCGCCACTGCCTACCCCAACATTAAGTAGGCTGTTGATACAGACACCGTTGACGCAAGCGCATAGATTGATGCCTAGTGCATTAAGGCACAATCCAACATTTGCAGCGCATGCGCCATCATTGGTGCAGGACGGGCCTCCAGTACCGCCAGTATTAGTCTCAGCGGGGGCATCTGAGTCTTGGGTCTGGGATGCAGGTGTGTTATCACCACCAAGGGTAGGGACACAAACAGCGTTAACGCAAGCGCATAAATTGATGCCTAGTGCATTAAGGCACAATCCAGCATTCGCAGTGCAGTCGCCAGCATTCCTGCAGGATGTGGCTCCATTGTTATCGGTATCGGTGCCAGCAGGAGAGTCCGAGTCCTGGGTCTGGGATGCAGGTGTGTCATCACCACCAAGGGCAGGGACGCAAACGGCGTTAATACAAGTGCAGAGATTCAGCCCTAGCACATTAAGGCACAATCCAGCATTCGCAGTACAGTCATCAGCAGTGCTGCAGGCTGTGACACCTCCTTGTCCGCCAGAGGGTGCGGGGGTGTCTGTGTCCTGTGTTTGCGACACTGCAGCGTCGTCAGGATCGAGGGTTGGAACACAGACAGCATTAACGCAAGTGCAGAGATTCAACCCTAATACATTAAGGCACAATCCAGCATTCGCAGTACAGTCATCAGCAGTGCTGCAGGCCGTAACACCTCCTTGTCCGCCAGAGGGCGCGGGGGTGTCTGTGTCTTGTGTTTGTGATGCTGCCGCGTCATCAGGATCAATAGTCTGAACACAAACAGCATTAACGCAAGTGCAGAGATTTAGCCCTAATACATTAAGGCACAATCCAGCATTTGCAGTGCAGTCATCAGCAGTACTGCAAGAAGTGGCATCTTCGTCATCGGTGGGTGCAGGAGCGTCGGTGTCCTGTGTTTGCGACGCTGCAGCGTCGTCAGGATCGAGGGTTGGAACACAGACAGCATTAACGCAAGTGCAGAGATTCAATAGGCCACTAACACAGAGTCCGACATTGGCAACACAATCATCGGCAGTGCTGCAGGATGTGGTATCTTCGTCGTCAGTGGGCGCGGGAGTGTCGGTATCATCTGTTTGCGACGCTGCAGTGTCCTCGCGGTCAATAGCGGGAACACAAACCGCGTTGACACAGGTGCAGAGGTTCAATAAGCCACTAACACAGAGCCCAACATTGGCCACGCAATCATCGGCAGTATTGCAAGATGTAGCATCAGAATCATCAGTGGGTGCGGGAGTATCTGAGTCGTCAGTCTCAGATGGTGAGGCAGTGTCATCAGAATCAGTTCCTAGAACACAGACAGCGTTGACGCATGTGCAGAGGTTCAATAAGCCACTAACACAGAGATCGACGTTGGCCACGCAGTCATCAGAAGTACTGCAAGATGTCGCATCTGAATCATCAGTAGGTGCAGGAGTGTCGGAGTCGTCAGTCTCAGATGGTGAGGCAGTGTCATCAGAATCAGTTCCGAGAACACAGACAGCGTTGACGCATGTGCAGAGGTTCAAGAGTCCGTCAAGACAAAGTCCAACATTAGCCGCGCAGTCGTCAGCAGTGCTGCACGCCGTAACATCTCCATTGTCTGTGGGTTCTGATCCACCTGCATCTTCAGTCTGGGAAGCTGCATCAGATGGCAGAGCAGGAGTGCCTGCCAGGACGCAGACAGCATTGACACAAGTGCAAAGGTTCAAGAGACCATCAACACACAGTCCGACATTTGCAAGACAATCCGAGTCTTCGCCGCAGGCTGTGAGTTCACCGTCATCAGTGGGCTCGGCACCGGCTCCATCTTGAGTCTGCGAGGCTGCGTCTGATGGTTCGGCAGGGGTGCCCGCCAAGACACAGACAGCATTGACACAGGTGCAGAGGTTCAAGAGACCATCAACGCACAATCCAACATCAGCCAGGCAATCTGAGTCTTCAGTGCAAGCCGTAACCTCTCCGTCGTCCCCTCCGTCGTCAGTTGGCTCGGCATCGCTTCCATCCTGCGTCTGAGAAGCAGGAATGTCGGAAACAGATGCAGAACCATCACCATCTCCGGGATCCGCGAGCACAACGCAGACAGAATTCACACAGCCACAAATATTGACTCCAGCAACAATACAGAGGTCAGCGTTGACCGCACAGTCATCGTCTGCTGAGCAGGCGTCCTGGGGTCCATCAGTGGGTGAAGTGCCTGGGTCAGTGACTGGGGGGGGAACTCCATCTGTGCCAGTTGGTGAACCATCTCCGTCGCCATCTCCAGGTTGATCTGTTGGGTTCCCTTGCGGTCCTCCAGTTATTCTGGTAGTTGTACTAGATGGGTCAACCGGTGGCTCAGTTAAGGTTGGGTCTGGGTTGACAATGGCTGAACCCTCGGTCAGGACAGAACTTGGTGATGGCTCGTCAGTGGGATCCACAGGTCCAGAGCCATCGCCGTCAGTTGGAGATGCACCATCCGACTCTGCGGGTCCGGGGTTGGCTCCTGTACCAGATGGCGCTGGAACAATGACCTCGCCGTCGTCGTCATCACCATCTCCGTCGCCAGGGCCATCACCACCATCGCCATCACCGCCATCACCGTTACCGTTACCATTGTCAGTACCATCATCATCATTGTCATCGGGACCTGGGGAACCACCACCACCTTGGGGTCCTCCAGTGATGCTAGGTGCTGGTGGTGCTTGTGAGAGACTTCCGGATGCGCCAGGGTTAGCAGGGTCTCCCCCAGCGCCGCCATCGTCAGTGCCGTCTCCGCCGGTACCGGGAGCAACACCTTCGTCGCCATCACCACCATCTCCTCCAGCGCCGCCATCATCAGTGCCATCATCTCCGGTACCGTTTCCTCCAAGGCCAGGGGCAACGCCTCCATCGCTATCATCCCCATCGCCTCCGGTACCATCCCCTCCGTCACCGGATCCAGGGTCAGAACCAGAACCATTACCAGAAGGTGGTCCAGTGATTGGATCAGATCCAGCGTCAGTACCGTCCCCTCCGTCACCAGTGCCAGAGCCGTTACCAGATGGTGAGCCAGTGACTGGGTCTGATTCAGAGTCGGCACCAGTTCCATCTCCGCCGTTGCCTGGGTTGGATCCAGTACCTGATCCAGCGCCGGCGCCATCCCCGGCACCATCATCGCTATCAGATCCGGTGCCTGATCCATTGCCTGACGGGGATCCTGTCAATCCATCTCCAGAATCCGCGCCTGAACCTGTGCCAGAGTCTGCTCCAGAACCAGCGCCATTGTTAGCGCCATTGCCACCTGCGGCACCATCAGCAGAGCCGTCGCCAGATCCATTGCCCGAAGTTGAACCAGAACCAGAGTCGGCGCCGTTGCCCGTACCAGCACCAGATCCAGATCCATTAGTGCCGTCTGATCCAGAACCGTTTCCTGATGTCGAGCCAGTTCCAGAGCCCGAGGCATCTGCCCCCGAGCCTTGACCTTGCGTACTTCCACTCTGAGACTCTCCATTTGTTGATCCGCCGTTACCCTGACCAGCACCAGCATCGCTACCAGTGCCATCACCTGATGAAGTCGAATCACCATTGGTACCAGCGGCACCATTGCCAGAAGCACCACCCTGGGGGTTAGCGGTACCGCCAGACGCTGCACCAGCACCAGAGTTACCGATGGGGACACAAGCTCCGTTTTGGCAAGTCTCTCCAGTACCACAAGCGATGTTGTTGCAACTAGCCAAGGCGACATTTAGTGTGCAGATGTTGCCCAGGCAGACCTCGCCACTGCTGCAGACATCACCACTACAAGCAGATGAATCACCCAGGGGTACACAAGAGTCCTGGATACAAGCATAGTTGAGTGGGCAGTTTGTTCCCGATGCACCACAGTTCACTGCTCCTGCAACCAAGACGCACTGGCTGTTAATACAAGCAAAACCGGGCTGGCAGCCTGTCTCTTGTCGACGCAGTAAGCGGAGTAGACGGCTAGTTGGAGTACCACAGGAAGAGGCGTCCTGGACTGTAGAGCACTGCCCACTAACACAGACAGTGTTACCGGCACATGCTGGGGTGCAGGTAGAAGTAGAAGCTCCTGAGGCTGCATCTGAACCTGCACCACTGCCTGAAGAGCTTCCGTCACCAGTAGCGGTTCCATCAGCTGAAACACCCTCGCTATTCTGGCCTGACTGTCTACTGGCATCTCCGGAGCCTCCGCTACCAGAGGATGAGCCGTCTCCACTTGAAGAGGCTCCATCATCACCTGAAGTTTGAGAAGATCCGTCGCCTTGGGCGCCTGATCCAGCGCCGCTGCCATTCGAGTTGTTGCCAGTTGAAGCGTCTCCATTGCCTCCTCCGTTCGCTGACGAAGAGCCATCGCCTCCATTCTGGGCTCCTCCAGGGAGGCGTCCACCAGGTCCTCCAGACCCAGAGCCGCAGGCTACACTTTCAGCATTTGTTCGTTCAAACAGATTGCTGATGCATTGACCAGAGATACACACCTCGCCACTCTTGCATGGCGATGAGTTGTCACCACATTGGGAAAGGTCGGTTGAGATGGTGATGGGTAAACATGTATCCTTTGAACAGTAGGATCCAGGTGAACAAGCCTCTCCGGAAGTGCCGCAACTCTCAGTCTCAGCCTCTTCAGTGATGTTCAAGGATTGACATTGTCCGGAAACACACAGTTGACCGGCGGTACAGTTCTTCTTCGCATCGCCACAGTTGAATGGGTCGGAGGAGATGGACAGTTGACGACAAAAGCCGCCAGTACATGAAGCACCAAAGGGGCATTCGCTGGTCCTTTCACAGGACTGCACCTTGGTTCCTAATTGAAAGGGGACACAGGTACCATCAAGACACCAGCTACCTGCACTGCAGGCCTGATTGGAAGCTCCGCACGATGTCGGGTCTGAGCCGATATCGATCCTTTGACATTTGTCATTGACGCAAAGGTAGCCTGCCTCGCAATTTGTATTCTGGCTTCCGCAACGGCGAGAGTTGGCAGTCACTTCTATGGAAGTGCATTGACCATCATCACACCATTGACCAGGCTGACAGTCTGTGCAGTCTTGGGGGTTTGGTGTAAGATCGAGGGGGACACATCCTCCGGCAACGCAAAGCTCACCAGAGCTACATGCGTTACCACTCTTTCCGCAATTCTTTGGGTCAAGTTCGATAGTGGCTGTGTTGCAAGTTCCCCAACTGCACACACTAGGTAAGGGACAGCCTCCAGCATAGAGTATGTCGATTTGCCGGGTATCAAAGGGAGCAGAAAAGGTTGGTGTAGGGGTGATGGTCAGAATGGTAGCCACCAGGGCACGCCAGCTCATTGTCTGGACCATTTTGGGTTGATAGTTGGGTGTTGAAGTTGGTATTGATCGACTTGATGATCTGGGATATCCGTGAGATAATCCTCAAGCTATATACCTGAACTCTGGCCGAGTTCTCATCGCAGATGGGAGTCGTTCCACTTGTCTGGACATCCTGAAGTCCGTATCAAGCCAGAGTATTGCGTCATAACAACCCTCCATGGTTCTATGAAGTGATAACTTGCATATACGTTTCAACGCCATCATGAGCAGAAACTTAATTGCAGTAGAGCTCTCCAACAGTTTGTGACATATCACAAATCGACCTCATCAGACACAACCATCAGCATAGGAATGGACAAATCAGATACGAAGGATACGATTCCACAGGTTATCCTCTATGGGCATGGTGGTGTAAGTCAAATCGTCTTCCTGGATAGCCTCACATACGCTGTGCAGATCCGTTGTGATTCCGGGCCTGGGGTAAACCTTAAGCTGTACCCGCTGCCAGATGTGAGTAAAGCTTAATTCAACTCTTGGCGTCCGGGTAAAAGCCAAGACCCTCTTTTTAACCCAACGAGTTCTGATGGCATGCTGATCTGTGATTTGGGTCCTGTAGATCCCTAGGAACCAAGTAGCTGGCGTCGATCGGCACAATGTGGGAATGTCTCAGTAGCCTGGAGCAGCTCCAAAATATTGAACTAGTCGTTGCCTTGATTCCCCAACGTTTGCTGTCAGGTGAACTGATGTTGTCGGCGGCAAAACGGGTAGGCTAACGCTCGAAGCGATGCGGTTGTGGAGTTATCATTGCGGCCCGACCTGGTACGAAGAGGCTTGTTAGACGTGATCAAAGCACTTTTGTTATAGTACTTACAAAGATAATGCCTCATCTCCTAAGTATGATGAAGTTGATGCCTGAAGATGCTGCCTCGAGATTGCCTGAGAAAATCAAAGGGCACGTGCACGTCATTGCGGCTCCGAGGTTGACAACGGAAAGAACCTCCCGCTGTCACACCTGCCCACCATGCATCAGTGTCATTCAGCTTTGGAACTATTGGCTGTACCTTCCAGGCTCCAGGTGGGTGATCGGCAAGTCAATCTCTAGATCTTGCATCCTCAGCTGAAAAGTGACGATCTTGTGAAATGTGACACTTTCCACATTACCTAAGTTTGGAAACGACACCAACGACTGTCGGTCATTATGAGCGAAATCTTCTTGATTGGACTTGACTTTCTTTCAGTTTGCTCAACGGCGCCTTTAGCGCCGAGGTAAGAGTGGACAACGACAGGAAACCCACTCCAGTACCTTGAGGCGCATATCTAAACATCAGATCATAGTGGCGATCAAAATCGTACCTCGACCTGTCTTTGAATCTCTGCTGGTTTACAGAAGCGGTGGTATTTTGTCAAACGCACCAGGCATTGGCCGTACCTCGGTTATACCAATCGAACCATTCGAGTACACCTTTTGGCTTGTATCGACACAAGCTCATCCACCACAGCTTCACCACTAGAATCTGATGTCATCTTTGACACTTTTTCCGGACCTTGTTCCCGGTGGCTTCACCTTAGCGCAGTCTCAAACCAGGGGTCTCGCTGGCGGGTTTCGCAGCAAGTCATCACGTGTGACGCCTTGTGAGTCTTGTGTTATCAAAAGGCTTTTAGGCTGAGTGTCGATCTGTGCCTTTCTCTCCAGGACAAGAAAGTCAACGGGGGTTGTCAAGCTTTCCATGCTACTCACCAGACACAGGAATCGTGTGACAGGATTCTCGTTCGGTGACGGACAGGTACTACCCATTTCAGAACGAATCCGATTATGAAAGTGACCAGTCACTTTCTTCTAAGACATCATTGCTGTCTTTGGTATAGCTTCTAATCCGCCAGAGCCTCACCAGATATCCGGACTACTCCCAACGTCATATCGTCCTTTACTCGGAACCCGGGTCCGCCACTTCCAGTTCTTTCTTAGCTACAATAGAGTTCAATATTGGCAAGTTGAGACTCCGCTGGTCATCTCCTTTGTTGTCGATTCACACATTGGCGACCAGCGTACGACCCCAGAAAGTCTCGGCGTCCGCCAAGAAGAAACAATTGACATTTTGATAAGGAACCTCAGGCATTCAATTCGATTTCAAATCTGAATGGGCGCGGCGTTTGAAAGACGAGGCTATCTCGGGTGTTGGAAATCCCGTCGATGGGTGTCTGCACGCTGTCGGCGACGTTGAGACAGCTGGAATGCAATGACGTCTCTGATATGATTCCCAGAGCAAATGAGAGCCACCATCAGCTGGGTTGGGGAAATAATCACGATTTAAACTCGACGCTATTTCCGAGTAGGTGGACCAACAGCAACAAAGTGCTGACCGTTTCTCCAACGCATGAACCAATTGAAACTGACATTGACAGAGTTTGATCTTGCATGCGGCTGAAACGCGTGAGTGCCAACAGACATGCATCCTTTTCAAGATACTTTCTTGAAACCAGGGTAAACTCAGATCTGCTACTTCATGGACGTTACACAAGGATCACGGGTACATCGAGAAATCCGAAGCCTCAAACAGCCGACTGCGGGGTTGCAATGCTATCGGTGAAGAACGGCTCTTATTCCTATAATGGTAAGATTCAAACTCAAGTGTGATAGCAGATCCTTTCCCCGATCATATCCAGCAGTGCTGAAGAGCCAAGATGCAGCATAGATTCTTGTCAACGAATCATACAGACGTATAAGCTGAGTTTGAAATTTTGCTTTCTTGGGTTGCATATACGAACCAACAATTCTCATAGGACCGGCCAGCACTGGTTCGCCACTCTGCAGCCTCTCACATCCGAGTCCTCATGAAGATATCCGTTGTGGTCATGTAGAGCGCCTTTTCCAGTCTTGTCAAGCATCTCAGCAACGTCACCGTCAAGGTTTGATCCGAACTTTGGAGTGCAACTTCATCACATCATCCATCTCCTCTCGGAAGTCGCCAACCCTCCCAAGACCTTGGGCAGATAGATCTCGATATCGGGATCGCTGCCGAACAGGTTTATGGCTGCCGCCAAGATCGATGTTGATGAGAGGCTGAAACTAAGATCTGGTGAATGGCGGTTTAGGGTAAAGATCGACGGCATGACTGTCTCAGGTTTCGCCGAACCGATATCAGTGACGGCGAACAGGTCAAAATAGTAAAAATAATGAATTCTCTTTGCCGAGGGACGGGTGGTGTGATGGACAGCGGTGTTGGTGAGCCATCTTTGACATCCATCAATGTTTGCTCAGGCATTTGGAAAGAGCAAGAATCGACATGAGGTTGGAGTTACCGAGTGCTGTTGATGATTGCTTGAAATTGATTGCTTCTATGATTTACCCTACAGCTCCATAACATGTTAGATTAGTTTGCTTTACAGTCATGGAGAGTGAGGTATGTAATTTTTATATAAACCATACATTGGTAAATGTGAATCTTTCAGCCTGATTGTAGAGTACTCCCACTGTGTTAATGCCTCGTTTTTCGTAATCAAACACCGCATAGAGTCTTTAAAAAGGTATCAAGCCCAACTTATGAGATGGTATCAATTAACAGCCTTGCAACTTCTAACTGTACTCTGCCATTGGCTTTCATTTTCTCTCTAGTCTTCCCCAACGTTCTTTCGTCTATAAAAACCAAACGTCTAGGTAACCTTGGTGTTCCCAAACCCATCAACATGGTCATCTACCACGAAGCAAAATTAGACTTCCTTGGCACAATTGTGTAACCACCCATTCTACTAGCGCCGTACGTCAGGCCGATCACCCGAAAAGTCTCCACTGTAGGTTAAAGTGATGCAGTAGACTTGGGTTGACGCCTGAGTGATAAGAAGGTTAACGTTTGAGGCTCGAGGTGCCAAAATAAAGCAGCCTGAATGTTCTTGGCATGGTAACCAAGCTTTTTCGTCTCCTTTGCTCTGCTTGTCCAGTCAAAGCTGTCACACACCGTTAGTTATCTGCTGGAATCACATTCCTCAAAGAAGGATGACATCAGCACGCAGAAAGTTTCTTCACAAGCAGATCATCATTTTGTAATGGTCCCAATAAACTTGAGATCTGACGGACATGAGTTTACACTACACTGAGAAAGGCAACCAGATCTGAAGCAAGATCTAGGAGGCTGAAAGCTCGGACACAGGGTATGCATCACTAGCAAAACGGGTTTTAACTGAGCGTTTATTCCCGTTCTACAAGTGCTTGTAGCACGACTTGTGGATGATGCAAAGCTAAGGAGCCTGTCTCAAGCCCTGACAAAATGGAAGGCATTGGTAACTTTGTCCGAGAGACAAAAAGAGTGTGTATAATGGTCAAAAAAACGAAAAAGAAACTCCGGTGCGGGGAATCGAACCCCGCTCGCCGCGGATCTTCACTTATGAAAACGCGGTATGCTAACCGATACACCACACCGGATGTTTGATGAAACTCAACCCACTTATTAGATATTATATACACTAAGCTTAGTGGCTGTCGCGCCATAAGAGAAACCAAGAGAACCGTCACCATATCAGACATGTCATGTAAAGCTTGTCAGTATGAGGTGCCCAATTCCTGTATTAAAATGTGGACTTTCCAAGTGAATCTTTATGAGCCTAATCAATTACACGAACAGATGTTTACATTACACGAACAAATATCAAGCCGGCATAGAAGGACGGCCTCATTATTGCAACACCACTCTAAGAGAAAGGAAAGTCTTGTCGCCTCATATTACACAGGATATCTAAAGTCCATCACAACATACCCGGCACCGTCTACCTAGCATTCGAAACCTTGACAGTTGTCTCATTCTTGACCATAATCCCCCCGAACGGTGTTCCAACCTCAAACTCGTCTGAACCACCCCTTCCATGCGCAGGTCCGGTAACAGTAGCAACATTCGCCCTGTACCGATCCATAGCATGGCTCTCGAAGTCTGACGAGTGACGCTCGCGGTCCGAATCGGCAAGTTGGTGTGTTGAGCTCGACTCGTCGTCTTTGCCGTTGGGAAGAGTCGAAAGGCGGATCGTGTTCTTGGTTTGACTTCGACCGTGGCTTCGACCGTAGGAGTGGCTGTAGCTGTTGGAGCCAGAGTTGATGGTTGAGCGGGGGTGGGTGCAGGTGAAGAGGTACATGCATGCTGGTCGAACGGTTGGGAGACAGGCTGTTTAGTTAGCAGATGCTTCATAAGAAGGGTGAAGGATACGTACTCGATACAGTGACGAGGTTGACTTCGACGGAAGCCCAAACGACAATAGTAGTCAAGTTCCAGGTCAGGTTCTCCGAAGCAGCATCGAATTGTGTCGAAGCAACAATAATGACCATAGCAGAAACACAAATGCTGTAACTAGTTAGCCAGAGCAGACCGAATGGGAGAGATAAAACTTACACAATACCAAACACAAACATCAGTGAGATACCAATCTTTTGTGCTCGAGGTAGCTGAAGCTTGAGAACCTGCAGAATAGGCAACGCGATAATGCAAACATCAAGAATGACATGGACCAGAATGGTTCCGAAGAAGAACTTCTTATCCTCAATGGCACAGAATCCTTGATCTCCACCAGCAGTCGGGTTCCAGAATCGATCGATAGGAATACAATGCCAGATACCCATGAAAGTCTACCCCTGTTAGTCCTTTTTCCTTCAATCCATTGACAGCTGTATACTCACTCGAATGATAATCCAGATCAAAGAACAACATCCAAGGATTTGAATCGGGAGCTTAATGTTGGTGACTCGAAACATGCGCCAGTAGAAACTAAGGATGGAAGCTTTGGCGCAGAATAGGGCGGTCGCGTAGAAGAGTTCGGCAACGTATAGGATGAGAGCGTTCTTCATAAGAATTTCGGGTTTCGTTCGGCCATTTTTGACATCGTTGATATGAAGACCGAGTCCTTCTTGAATCCCTAGTCAGATAGTTAGATACGGGTGGATAGTGGGAGGTAGATGGTTCGTACAAATCGGGATGATGACTACCCAAGCAATAGCCACAGACTGGAAGAAGTTAGCAAAGAACATGCATAGAAGAAGAATGACATACGTAGCAACCTAAAGCAAACCAATCATCCCACCAGAACTCAATCCTCGTGAGTCGTCGACTCAACAATCTCAATCCAATGAAAACGGTCGCAGCAGCAAAGGTGATAAACTCCGACGTCCACAGATCGAGCTGTCTTGACTCTCTCGGAGTCGTTTCCATGTTGACGAGATCGTTTCAAAAATTCAATTCAAGCCACCAAATTAACAAACAACAAAGAGGAATGAAAAAAGCAGATAAATGACAAAAGAGGCGCGCGTGAAATAGATTAGCGAAAAGGGTCGTCCTTTGATGATATACGACAGAAAAGAAAGGGAACGGCACGGCACTTGGGTCTGGAAAAGATCGACATGAACCGGGGGATGGTAGTATAGTAGAGTCGTAAGCTTCAAACAAGCGAAGGGGTCTCCGCAACGGGTGATAATACTGGGGATTATGAAAGTCTAAGCAACGTCTGGTAGGATTGATATACACTAATATACGTTACATACGTTGTGTTTCCGAGTGTAGATCTAACGCCGGTCGTTAGACTAGCATTGGGGACAGTAAGAGGTCAATACTCTGGTTAGTTGACTTACAGGATGCGAGTCATCTCGACAACCCTCGCTCAGCGGTGAACTCCAGCTCGACAAACAGCCCTGCCTCGCCTTGAGTAGTCCTCCCAACTTGGGCATTCATTCATGCATGGATCCGGGATTACATTTCTTCACTGCCGATCCTTTTGTGGACTCGTAGTTCCCCGACTGGTTGGTGCCCCTTGACACTAGACCAGGTATGTTTGACGAGAAAGAAAGAGAGGTTCGTCAAAGCCTGTAGGAGCAGCGGATGTTAAACGATCCGGTCCCGTAGCAAGGGGTTGTGTAGAGAGTGTATATCTGGCATGTGAATGTTGGGGGAAAATGCCATGAAGCTGTCAATTCTAGCTTCTGGCAAGTGCCGTATGATCCATTGTCTGTGCAAATATCAACGGTAAACCCGCCAGCTGCGCACTTATTCCTTAGACCAGTCCTCTAGTCTGTACGTACGCCAAGGATAGTCAACGCTAACCAAGCTTTCTAATTCCTTGTCACCAAGCCGGTTATACCGAGACAAGGATAGATGATTTAAATTACCTACCGTTGGTCGGCACCTGAGAAAGACAAAAACGATGAAACCGTTACGAGTCATTGCCAAGGTCCATTCGTCCCTGGAATAGGATCCTTGTAGATATAGTGTGAATCCTCTGAACCAATCGTATCCGCTTTTGCCGCGTAGATCATCGAAAGACGCAACAAACTTGGGTGCGAATATTGGGTATCGTATGAGAGATTTAGCGGGCATAAATCTTGTGAATATTGCGGCTAACGTCGTATCGATAAGTTCAGTACTCGAAATAGAGTTTGAAGAATGGATACGTCTAAGATTAGTCGGTGGGCCTGATGGGGTCATTTGTTCTCGCGGAGACGGATGACAAGGGCTTTGGGGAAAGGATCACTAGAAGAAACTAGGAAGATTACTCTACTGTATCCACCATGTTTAGGGTCAAGGACTTACGCGAAACGTTGAAGGGAGAACGCTTGGATTGCACAGAAACCAAAACGATAGCCTTACCTGACTGACTATCATTTTAATTGGGGAACCCGAGGACTTATATACGTATTGTTGTTCTCTCGTTTGTTGACTCTTTTGTTGGAAATTGTTTATTCCTCGGTCCGATGCTAGGTGAAGTGAGACATTGACACGGCACATGAGGCTGATGTCGCCAGAACCAACAACTGCCTTTTAGAATATCGGGGAATATTCGATGGCGTCGGCATTTCTCTAGTTGAAACCCAAGTTAGTCTCCGATAAATAAAAACCCAGATGATGCAAACTTCCTGCATGTTTGACAACATATAAACCAGGATAACCCAGCCTCATCCTAATTGAGGATCCAACCACTTCTGTGTAGCATTTTTCCATATAATAAACTCGTCCCCTGCGTCAAACTCTCCTTGACTCAATGCATAGCATGCAACTGCCGTGTTCAAGTCTGACTCGAACGAAATATCCCGATGTAACTATAACGTCGCAGCTACCAGGGTCCATGAAACGGGACGACGGCGGGAAGGGAAGCGTATCTGGTTCCGAAGATTTTCCCAAGGAGGACCAATCGGTTGATTTGACTTTTTCAGCTGATGCCGCGCTGTGCGTTGGGTCTTCTCCTATTTGATTTGGATCCTTCTGTAGGGATTATATGCGAAAACCCACAACCTTCGTATATTTTTGCTTCTGTTGGTTCGGCTGCGGGAGCGGGCGAGGTTCATAGCGTTCCCAGGTTCGCGGGAGAATGGAACTGCAAGCATTTTAAAAATCTGCTATTAAGACAGGGCCAGCCGCTCCGAGATTGCAATCGACAATTCTTGAAGGAACGTATTACCTTGGGATTTGATCCTTTGAGAGTTCCTTTCGGCCGCTGGATTTGGGAGTGATGGAAAATCAAACAGATAATGTTGCATTGTAGAAGGCGAAAATCATGGATAAAGTTTGAGTGAAACTTGCTTCGCTACGAGATGCACATGTAACGTTATCTAAACGGAAGGTCGGCTAGGTGTTACCTGCACTTGCCTGGGGAAGCATGTTGGAGAAGCGTGACTTGAAATTGGAAAGAGCTTCCCGTAGATACCCGACTTGCCAGGCTGCCACTTGACTACAGTGATTCTAAGGGAAAGGAACACCATAGCATAACATATTATATCCTTACTCAACTCCCTTTCTTTAAATAAAAACCTTTCCAAGGATTAGATGCCAAGGAAACAATTATTCTGGTTGCGGACCCCTATCTTCCGTCAAGACCCCTGGGTACTGCAGGAATTCTCAGTCGCACCGTTCAGTTGCCACTGATATGCTCCTTCCCCAGGATATTGCCACTCTACGACATGAATGGCAGTAAAGAGCGTCGAAACGTCAGGAGAAGGAACAATTGCTTGTTCGTGAGTTTCTAGATTTGTTCATTGCAAATTCAACGCAAGGTCGATCGATATTGGTAAATTCGTCCTCAATATGAGTAATTGAGGTCTTTGTTTTCCTGGGGGCTCGGAATCAACATGGGTAGTTAGAAACAAACATGAGTCGGGTATCAATTCGAGTACATGCCTCCAAGTCGTAGATCCAGGATCGATATACAATAAAGGTTGCACATGAAGGAAATTATAAGAAGATGTGGGAGAAATAGATCTGCGCAATCAAAAGTATTGTTTCGGTTGGAGAAAGCAGATTACTAGGCTTTGTATAGCTAGAAAGAAAGCAGGTGGCCGGAGCTAGTTTGTGTTAGTAGTCAGATTATTATAACACGCGAACATCGCAGCATGCAGAAGATAGGATACAGGTATATCGATAAGACGTAAACACAACACAAATACATCGTCAGAAATGAGGTCCCCATATGATACACATACTGGTGAGTTATTTAAATACTTTTGATGAGGTACAGCCAGGGAGCTGTAACGCATGCCTGACTTTCATTCAAAAGCTTTATATTGTTCCGCCTTGTTGATTTCTCCTCACTCACCATCCCAGCAACCTGTTCAACTTCAAACCCTTTATACTTCCTCTAATATGAACGAAGCTCAGCTGCCTCTGTTAGAAGACTTACCATAGCTTGTCGTTTACTCGGGCAATCGTCCAACAATAACGAATTAGCTGTTATCTGGATTGCAGTATTTCCCCTCGCATCCTTAGATATGGGATCAGCCCCATGCTCAAGCAAATTCTTGGCCATACTTATGCCACCGTGGGCAGCTGCGAAATGCAGTGGAGTGTAACCAAATCGCACTATCGCTCCTGAGCTCTCAGGGTCCTGAATGCTCTCTTGGACTTGGTGACCCCAGTAATAATACTTGGGTTCTACATCGCCCAGTTCATTCCAAAACAAAAATGTTGCTCGAGAGTGTATATCAACACCGCGATGGATCATGTTGTCCACGAACTGTGCAAGTTCAGAATCTTCTTTCTTTCTACCAGCAAATAGGGAAAGACAATGTAGTAGCGTCCATCCCTCAGCTGTAACAGCACGAGGGTCGGCGCCGTGAAAGAGAAGTATCTTTACAATACCCAAAGCTTCAGATGTTGACTTTGAGAAGCTGTTCATCTGCGAGCCTTGCCTCGCTGGGGTCAAGGCGCAATGTAAGGGTGTCCAGCCATTTGTGTTGATACCATTGACATCAAGCCCTTGGCTGAGAAGGAACTCGACAATGTCACGCTTAGCTCCCGCAGCTGCGTAATGTAGTAACGTTTCGCCAAAGTTGTTCTTCGATCTTAATGCTTGAATTCTTTGCTCCGAGTTACAAGAGGATAGATACAACTGTAGTGTGTTCAGGTTGGAGCCAAAAGCTGCAGCGTGAAGGGGGCTAGCCCCAGACTCATTATCCTCCAGCGAAACGGAGACATTGTGACTGAGAAGAATACAGATCGCGGTCTCATTCAAACGCACTACAGGTCCACTTTGATTCAAAGATTTTGGTGAGCCCAGAAAGTGCAATGCTGATTTCCCTCTGTGGTCAGTAGCGTCTGGGTTGGCTCCCTTGTCGAGCAACACTTTCAACGCTCCAACCAGACTTATAGAGCGAGCGGCAGTAATTATTGGCGGTTGTCCGTTGATAATAGCGTTTGGATTGGCTCCGGCATCGATCAAGTGCTCGATCAAAAGCTGTTGCTGCAGATAATCATCACCATTGTAGTCGAGTTTGAAGTCATCTCCAATCAAAGGCCTGAAATCCACTGCATGATGCAAGGCCTTGTCTAAAACATCTTGGGGAAAGGATAGTTTGGTAATAAAGAGTTGGGCAGAGTATGCCTTCCAGCTCTGTGCTGCCCAAAACAGAGCTTCGTTCTTGGCTTCTGCTGTCCATTCTTTCCAACTCAATAAAGCATGTAGGATAGTTGTTTGGCTGTTGATTGAGGCTTCAAAAAGACATGAGTCGACGTTTTTCTCCTTTGGGTCTGCTTGTGAGTGGAGATGGTGCCATAATCGCCAAAGCAGGCGTTGATTACCCAAACGTGCAGCTAATGCTAGTGGCGATAAGCGATGCTCGTGCTTGGAAGAAGCAGCAGCGACGTCGACGCCACTTTGCAATAGTATATTCACTGCCTCGATATTGTCCAAATAGACTGCCACGTGCAGCGGAGTCCCCCAACAGCCATCGGCATCCGACAACAAAAATGAAGCCTCGCGGGAACCAAGCACTTCTTGCAAGGTTGATAGGTCGTTGTTGCAGATCGAGGCATGTAAAGGGTAATCGGATTCTGCCCTTTTGAATGTATCCTTGATGCGGTCTGCAATAGACATACGCCGTTGCATCGTTTTTCTTTTACAAATTTGCGATAAAGGGAAGCAAGGAGTCAACTAGTTTGTTGGTTGTTTGTTTAATTAACAATGAATGGGGGAAAAGTGCGCAGTTTCTAATGTCTCCACCTAAGCCAGTAAATTACCCTCCCTTGCCGTATAAAATAGACTGCTCAGAATTGAGAAGCTTATCACTTCACCGGATATCTAACTCTGACCGGTTGTACTGCAACTCGCCGAGATAGATTATTAAAATTCAACTAGTATGAACTAGCGATGAACGGGAAAAGAGTAAACTTTACACCACTGCTAAGAGGAAAATCAGATTATATATTCAATATTAAATGTGCTTATAGTTAAATATTAATATAACTATACTTGATAAAGTAACTGCTTTACTGTGCTGGATGGGCTATCTTTATTGCCTATCGTTATTATTGTACTCACTCGTTTATTGACAACATCTAAGGTTCTGCCCTAAGTTGACAGCTCATACACCGTCTGCTGCACATAAGCCCCTTGATTTTGCCCATCCTTTTGATGATTGACCGCTGAATTCTGTGTGTACATACCCCCATCCAACTCGTAGATGCTTTGGAATCCTACAGCGCCCTTGAAAGGATCTATGGTAATAACTTTGGCATAACTAAAATCAACACGGTCTTCTCCTGGAAGAGCCATTGGCGCTGAGAACCCAAGGAGCTTGCTCACACGAGTGTGGCAGATGCGGCAAAAGACTGCGTTGTTGTATCTCATGTAGTTGAAGACACAGGAGGAACAGAATATGTTGTTACACGGTCGTAGACTAGAATTTGTTAGTTCAGACTATTCATCCTAAACATCAAATCGTCAAAGTATTGAAGGACTCACATTGAATCACAGAGCATCCTTCTACAGCAAGTGCATGCCACTTTGATAGAACCGTTCAAACGTGACAGTAACTGGATGCTACTGTCATTGAGCCAAGTAGGTTCTGATTGAGTCGTCTCATCTCAACAAATCCTGCCTCGATGGCTCAGTGGTAGAGCGTGTCACTAGTAATGACAAGGTCCACGGTTCGATCCCGTGTCGAGGCAACGAGCTCATGTTCGATCATTGTTATATTTTTGTTCCATGCCTCCAATAAGCCTATCCCCATATCTCTTAGTTTTATGAAATGGACGGCTCCTCGTCTTTCACTTTTGTTAGTTAGAAATTAAGTCTCCTGATTCTGACAGCATCAGTGTCTTACTGTCTTTGGCACAGTCCAAGTGGAATGAAGATCTCAAGTCACAGGTCGAATACTACCTTGTGCGTTACGCTGCTCTGAATAATTCCTCTCATGTGTCCTAGCTGACCATGATCCAAGTTGGTCGACTCGTTACCAACAACATTGACACGGAAAATGCACACATCCTTTATACCGAGTTCCACTACGATATCCTCAAGGGAATTCGCAATGCAACCCATCACATAAAAGCGGATTGGCCAACGATCTACCACACCACGATCCCTTTTAAGCCGTTCGAAACATTTTACGACCGTATTATCAATGAACTTTCAGGGGGTGTCAGAAACGAGAAGCAAGACCCCGACATGGGGGTCAACACCACTCGAAAGATTTACAGAGAGAAATGGATCAGATCGAATAGGATCAGGTTTTATGGTAGTGTCTGGTAGAATGTATGGTAGAGTATCTGGTGTAGCGCAGACCTCCTCTTTGTTTAGGGCCATTAATAGATAAAGATAAAAATATGTAGAAATATGTTCCGAGGATCCCCCTGGGCTTTCCGAAACTTGATCTATCTCACAAATCAAAATCAACTCTCTGCCAGGCAAAGCCTCTAGGCCCTTCTGAATCTAACCCCAAAGGTTCTAACCAAGTATTGATTGCCCTAGAAGCAGCCTCGAAATTGAACGAATGTGGCCAGCCATGGTCACGATAGATCTGTCTCACATATTGAATATCAAGGTCTGTTCCCCAACGTTCCGTTTGACTGTTCACCTCGTCCTCGGTTATTCGTTCTTCGCGCTCAGGGACTTTCTCTGCTTCAATTGTGATCCTGCCCTTTCCAGGAATGAGCTTCAAGTTTTCGTACCAATCTCTAAGATATGAAAAGAAGCCCTCGACTGTTACTTCGGACATCATATCCGCCTTGTTAATATGCTCGATTATTTCGCAATCTTTGACGAGTAGCCATAACACGCGACCGCCGGTTCCATAGCCTTCGGCGATGCAGACCACATCGCTGTGATCCTGCACATCCTCGGATGACCAAAACTCATAGCAATCGTGTATTTCGTGGTGACGTTTGAAGTCCTCAGGCGTCCAAGCCCTAAGATTAAGGAGCTTAGATCTATAATGGAATTGAGTGGTACTCTTGTTGACGAAGTAAGGCAAATGGCGCATAACCTCGACAGCATAGTCGGACTTGACATATCCACAAAACTCGGGTGTGATCTCTGGCCATCCAGTAGGCGGAGGGATCTTGAGGTCGGATTTGTTGTAATTGAGGGTGGTCATGAAGGAATAGAAGTCGACAAACAAAGCTCCTAGTTCCTGGGGCGTTAATCTTGGCTCATCAGAACCCTCAGACGCGTCCGAGTCATGGGATCCATCGTCTGATGAGGGTGGCGACAGTGAGCTACCGTGACCGCACATCTTGGAGAGAAAAATTTACAAATAGAGTAAAGAGGATATGAATGGATCTGAGTAGCACAATGGGATGGGAAGAAGACGTATTTATAGGTTGGTAGTGAGATTCCGTCCTGCCAGAATGGGTGGAGTCTGCGCATGCCTTCTGGTGGAGTATAGATGCCTCTAAATCACAGGGGCTAGCTAGGTATGGAATTAGAATAAGTTTAGGCAGCGAAATAGGGAAACTTGTCGACATCGGGGAAGAATGGCGTGAGGTAAGTGTTGTCCAGCTTTGCGATTTTTTCCCGAAGTCGCTGGTGTCGTCTTGAGGTCGCTAAAATAAGGAGCCTAAATACTGATCTAAAAGTGAGCAAAATGTCTTGTCCGTTAGGCTCTCGGCGCCGAGTTATTCTGCCAACCTGACGGGTTGGTGATGGGGCAAGTGTTACCCAAGCTCATGATTTCTTCTCAAAGGCGACAAATTTTGTTGCAGCGCACGAGACAGCAATGGGAACGGTGTCAACGATGGAGGTAGACGTGGTAGGCCCTTCTTGAGGAGAGCAGTGGTGAGGTTGTCAACGGAAGATGCAGTGGTGGTAATAGGCTCATCCTCAACGGGACAGGAGCATTGTTAACAGCAACGTTGAGGTCGGTAGGAGTAGATATGGTGGCAGGAATGGCATCAGAGCCATAGTACACGACAGTGACACAGATCAATTGGCACAGCATGGGCAGATTAATTGGCAGAGCTAAGTATTTTATTCTCTCGTCCAATTCTTGCAAGTCTAATATATCATCTCCTCTCCAAAACTCCATGCATGCCACATCCAACCTTTTTCCTGTACAACCCCAATCTACGCCGTTTTTTACTAGTATACAAAAACCGCTTCAGAACTATTATGTGCTTATCGAGTACGTGTGTTATCGCTTGCGTGTGTCTTTGCCCTTCTTCTTTCCTTTCTTCTTATCCTTGGGCAACTCAAGCTTTGTATCTTTGAGTTGCTCTGCCATGATGCTGAGCATGTAATCGTCAATTGTATGCATCTTTTCGCCCCATGCGTTATACTCCTGTTCTTCCTCTTGAGGAGTGTCGATGTCATCGAGGCCGCCGTCCAAAACTGACTTTCCGGCTGGTGTTCCTTGTCGCGTTGTCGAAGCACCGGATGCGTTGTTACTTGGCTTCTCGGTGAAGTCGGCCTCGTCGTCTTGGATCTCTTTCTCTGCGACGCGTGCAGCTTGCACATCTTCTCGATCTTCTGCTTGCTCAAGTGTGCGACCGATTCTTCGTTGGTCATTACTGGTATCAGGACCGCCGAGCACTCTGTCCAAAGCAGCGTCTGCGGCATCTAATCCTTCACTCTTCGAGTCGAGTTTCTCGCTGAGGACGTCCCTTACCGAAAGCTTATTGAAGTAATCGGTGGTAAACTCGCCTTCTTGAATGACCACGTCGTCTAGCATCTGCTTTTGCGACGCCTTGCGAAGAATATTGGCTTCAATTGTGTGTTCGCTGACCAGACGGTAGATGTGAACGTCGCGGGTCTGTCCGATACGATGGCATCGATCCTGGCATTGCTTGTCCATTGCAGGGTTCCAGTCTTGATCGTAGAAAATGACGGTGTCGGCACCTGTAAGATTGATACCAAGACCACCCGATCGCGTGGACAAAATGAAGCAAAGAATGCGCGGGTCGTTGTTAAATCGGTCAGTAAGGATCTGGCGCTGTTCCACCTTTGTAGCACCATCGAGACGCAGGTATTTGTGGCCATGAATGTTCAGGAACAGCTCCAGAATATCCAGAACTTTGGTCATCTGAGTAAAGATGAGGGCGCGATGACCACCTGCCTGAAGTTTCCGTAGCAGCTTATCCAAGATCTGAAGTTTTCCGCAGTCATATTGGAGCAGTCGCTTATCAGGGAATTGAATGCTGAGTCGCATTCGACTCTCATGCCAAGGGTCTGGCGGTGCTTCTTTTGGTAGGAATGGTGCCCATCGAACAGGCGCCGACAATTTGAGGTCCTCGTCTGTGAAAGCTTCAATACCCTTGCGACCAAGGACGAATTGTTCCATATCTCTGGTCACAACAGCCGGTGTAACGCATGAGAACTTCTCGATAGTAGTCTTGAAGCTATCGGCGCGTTGATTGACCGTGGGTATCATGGACTGCACAAAGGTCGACTCGTCCTCGAACCATGCCATGATCTGGCGGGGAACCTTGGGTCGAGGCTTATAAGGCCTCTTATCAGTACCAATAGTCAATAACTCAACCAAGTTCTTGCCATAGATGGGCTTTCTCTGACGGCGCAAAGCATTCAGATAGAAGCAATGTTGGAGCTCCTCGAAACGTCCCCATCTGGCACCACTCTCCAGGTATGCATTGTTGGATGCGACCGTGGAGGGATCCAAATGAGCATATGCGCTCTGGGCACGCACCCTCTGAGCATCTCTCAAATCACTCAATATCCTATGTGAGCTCAATTGAGAGATGCGCTCAGCCTGCGTAGTCGACAGACTCTCGCATTGCGTCGGAATGAGATTCAGAAAGCCCAAGCTGACTTCCTTCATGGGACTGGGGTCGTGAAGCAGTCGTTGGACCCTTTGTTCCGTCACGTCAAAGTCTGAGACGACAGACTTTTGCATACGGAATGAGGTCATGATTGGCCGATCAACGAAAAGGTCAGGATGGTTGCAGACCTTTCGAAGTTGCATGAGACAATTGATGATGGACAAGTAATTGCCAGAGTTCAATGTATCCTTGGTATCTGCCCGAGAAAGGAACCCATCGTAGAGCTCACGTTGCCGCTTTGAGAGACGGCAAAACTCAACGTGCTCATACTTGGCGGGCATCTGCTTCTCGACATCGGCTTTCAGACGTCGCAGCAGATAAGGTCGCAAGACCTTGTGAAGCTTTGAGATAATCGCTCTTGCTTCATCATCCATTTGTTCCCTTCCACTCTCCAAGATTTGCGATTCTGGCTTCGCGAACCAATCATGGAATTCTTGCAAGTCGGCAAATCCACCGACACCATTCTCAGCCGGCATAAGGAAGAAGAGAAGTGACCAAAGCTCTGTAAGATTATTCTGAAGAGGCGTTCCTGTAAGTAGGAGTCTCGCTTGCGTGTTGAAGCCCAAAAGTGTTTGCCATCTTTGTGATTTGAAGTTCTTGATGTTGTGAGCCTCGTCTAGAATCATGTAATGCCAGCGTCGTCGCTTGAACACTTGTTGATCCTGAAGAACAAGCTGGTAGGACGTAATGCATACGTTCCAAACATCGTCGTTATTCCAGCCTTGTCTCTTTCTCTTTCGCTCCTCTTGAGAGCCGTAGTATGCCAAAATCTTAAAGCCAGGACACCATTTCTTGAACTCCATTTCCCAATTCAGCATGACACTGGTGGGAACCACCACAAGATGTGGTCCCCAAACTTCGTGACTGCACGCTAGATGAGCAAGAAGGGCAATAGTTTGGATCGTCTTGCCCAGACCCATTTCATCGGCCAGAATGCCGTTGGTACTGTTGGCATATAGGCCTGCCAACCAGTCAAGACCATCGCGCTGGTACTCTCGTAGAGTTCCTCTGAGAAGGAATGGCACTTCAATTTTGTGATTTGATGACTGCTGAGGTGATGGAGATCTGCTTCCGGGTTTGTCAACAGCCATTTCTCCAGAAGACGCAGTGTCGAGTTCAGATGGTTTAGTTTCTGATGTTGCGGGAGGCGATGTACTATGCGCACGACTGGGCGGGTTGGTAACTGGTTCGGTTCCCGGGCTATGTGGCTTCTCTGGTAGGGATGGTTGCTCATGGGATTGTTCTGCATCAGTACCGGCCATAGCGACATCCTCGTCCTGAGCGACAGGCTCCTCAGTGACTGCTTCAGTGATTTCTTGTGCATCCTGTGCAGTATCATGGGCAATGTCGTCGGCGGGTACTGTTGGTATGGGTTCTTCCTGTACAGTTTCGGTATCTTCTTGGGCTGGCTCCTTGAGTTCTGACTTCTCAAGCTCAGACTCATGGTCGGGCATCTGAATCAAAGACATTTCATTCTCCTCAGCACCCTCGCCATCGACTTCCGACACTGCTTCCACGTCAGGCATCTCGGAATCTTCTTTTGAGTCAACCGGATCTTCCACAACAGCCTCGCTGGTCATTTTCTTCAATTCAGACTTGCCAAAGAGAAGTCCCAGGAGACCACCAGCATCTTCGTCGGATTCCTCTTCTGACTCTTCCTCCTCCTCACCGCTTTCCATATCAGTTGACCCCATATCATCATCCATATCAACAGACTCATCGCTCGTGTCGGCATTCTCGGTCGCTGTTGCTTGAGCTGGATCGACAGCATCCGTGTCTTCAGGATTAGGTTCGGTGGCTGGTGTTTCTTCCTCGGCGGGCTTTTCGAGTTCTGGGATATGTGCATATTTCTCTCGCAACTGCTCTTGTGTCAGGTTTTCGTCGCCAATGTCCTTCTGGTCCTCCTCATCGTCGCCTTCTTCCTCATCCGATGACATATTGTCACTGTCGGCGTCTTCATTCTCGTTATCTTCGTCTTCGCCAGATGCAAGGCCAAGCTCGTCATCATCATCGACCATACTCATGTCGTCACTGAGATCATCAAATCCGTCCTCCTCGTCCTCCGAAAGCTGTTCCGAGTCTAATCCTGCTCTTCGGGCTTGAAGTTTCTGTTCTGAAAGGTTGACAGCTTCGTTCAATGCTGCCTTGACTCTCCTCTGCTCCTCCTGTTCCCACTCGGCCAACCTTCGGCGATTGACCTCATTACGGACATTCTCCCATGTACCAAATAGGGTCTTAGCCACAACACGATATCGGGATATCCAGATTGCCCTCTGCTCGGCCTCAATCTCTTCTTCCGACTTGGGTTGACGCCGTAGCCATTCGTCCCGGCAAGCCTCGGCTATTTTCTTTGCTGTCAATCGGTGACGTTGTTGCTCCGCTAGCATGAGTTTTCTAAAATTCGTCATAGCCTTCACCATGTGATCCTGACGAGCATATTGCCTAGGTGGCTCCTCCACTGCTTCCGGTAGAAAGATGGAACATCGACCCTGGGATAGCAAACCGCCATCTTCGACCTCCTTCTCGACCCGTAGAATCACACGAGCATCCCTCTCGGCCAGTTCGTCGTTATACTGAGGACCATCTTCGGATGCTTGTAGTCCACCCTCCTCAACAGGAATGTCACCGCCACGAGTCCAAAAGTCCTCAAAGTTGGTACCAATCTTTGGCCTCTTGCGAACCTGGTCAGGATGCACAAGAGGAATATCCCCAGATCGACCGACTCTTAGCTTAATCCGAGGCGATCGATGAGTAGAATTTGAAGTTCGAGAATCTTGTACTGTGTCGTCTTTTGTGACTGCATCGCTAAATCGTGCTGATCGGCGGGATCGAGTCGAATTTTTCGGAGGGGGCGGGGGAGATGGACTTCGTCGACGGGTAGAGCGGGAAGAGGTTCGGGTTTCTGCAGGCTTTTTTAAAGATTTTGGAGTCGATGCGGGTGCTTGCTTCGAGGGAGCTCTAGTGGCGGGGCTGGCTTTGTGAGAACCATTTGGCATTTTTCTCGAGTTGCCATTAGTCAACTGGATTTCTGCCTTGGGCTTCGGAGTCGAATTCGCGCCGGTAGATCTCCTTGATGTTCGAGCTTTGCTGGGAGGAGTAGGTTCTGGTAGAAGGGTGTTGATACGGCCAGATTTGCGACGGCCATTCTCGGTAAAAGATGTTGGGCCGTCGGCAGATACTTTCTTCCATGGAGGCGAAACTGGTTTTATCTTTTTCGGTGTGCTTTGAGGGGGTGTCGACTCTCGTGTGCGTCGTCTCTTTGCAGGTCGTTCGTCATGGATATTGTCGGACTCATGATGATTCTCGGTGGCGGGCGCATCTCCATTTGTTTCAACAACACCATCCATTGAATCCCCCAACGCGTCATCCCCATTAGTATATCCCTCGGGCGCGTCTTGATCGGTTTTTATCGCATCAGGATCCGACTTGGGGAGCACGTTGGCGGTCGACGCGGTCTCGGACATAGTCGCAACGTGGGGACAAGAGACGCTGTGGGCGTTTTCTCCGCGAAGCTATCATTTGCGGGGTCGAAATTAATGTCTACGGAATCGTAGCGTTTCAGCGGATATTCATACAAAGTTTGCACATGTTCAGAGGCCTTGCGGGCGAACTGGGTGGAATTTAGTCACAAAATGCAATGTCGTCAGCAAAACTTTTGAGCTGGGGAAAGAATCGAGGATGCACGCCCCTGGAACCTTCGAATGAGCTAACCGAAAATGGCCCGGCACGCGCTTGCTGATGCCTGAGGCGCCACTTTTCGGTTGAGAATCATCACAGCCTCGATTGGCTAAAGCTTCAACACTGAGCCATCTCATCACGTCACAGAGCAATTGGACGCCGACGACACTGTCCCATCGGCCGAGGTAGGTCTTTATTGATTCTGCGGTATACCCAGTTGATGTCGCTAAAGCTGTTTTTGTTACAGATGCTCCCCCAACGAATTGCGCGGGCCTCGGCCCTGCGTAGCGGCATGGCAGCTGCTCGACGACTCCCTACGATCCAACGCCGAACTTTCCTTCCTGAGCAGTACACCGATAAGAAGGTTATCGATGCGAAGTACCCCGAGCCACCCAGCATGACCGAGGCGGAGGACCCCGGAATGGTCAGTGACAAGGAGATATAAAGAGGAGCCGAAACTGATGATAATATCGCAGAACGGCGGCTACATCAACCCACCCCGAATTAAGCGCCAGTTCCGTGATCCCCATGCCAACTGGTGGGATCCTCAGGAGCGACGAAACTTTGGTGAACCCATTCACGAGGATAACGATGTTCTGGGAATCTTCTCTCCCTGGGAGTACACCTGGACCACCGCTGGTCCTGGTGCTATCATGGTCGGAACCTTTATCGCTGTTTTCCTGAGCGTCACTGGAGTTGTTTACCTTAACTACCCCGATCGTCCCGCCTACCCCCGATCATTTGAGGGTGGTCTTGAGCGAGAGCTCGGTGGTCCAGGAGCTACAAGGGTAAGTGGGCAATAAGAAGTGGGATAACCTCAAGCTAACAATCAGTAGGCTCGCATGGAGGGCGATGAGGATCCTTGAGCCAATATGCTCATATGTACATAAGAAAGAATGGAAAGCAATGGATTGAATGAGTGCACATTGATGTATCTGTGAGAATACGCAACAAGTATTGGTGAAACAGGACTATTAACATGATGTAGACAGTCGGAATAAACGTGAAAGAGATCTAAGTTATATCGTTCTTTCGGTGATTGTAGGTTTGATTGGTATGTATATGAGTTGGTATTGTTACGCTCAAACATTGCTTGTTTGCGGTGTCTAGAGGTTTGACGGAAATCGTTATTATGGAATCCAAAGACTTGTTTTCCCACAAGGCCCCTACATCAATTTGTATCGTCGTCTGATAGGAATTATAAATTATCTGTTCCCCGCTACTGGTATCGGCCCAGGCAACAGAGGTGACAGCGTTCGAGATACTAGTCTCCTCTACTCCTTCCCGCAAACTCGTTGAAGGCAGTTTGAGCAGGAGCCAGCGAACCTGTCTGCGCCTCAAAAGATGGGCTAATTTGTTCCAATCGCTTTCACTCTCCCATCCTACCTTAGTACTCGTCCCCCATCTATCATTCACCCGTCCATCCCTCGTCAAGATGAGGTACAAAGACTGGGACGTTCTCCTCTTCGAGCAAAGCTCACCTGTTCCCCTGCAAGAATTCAAGGTGGGATGCTATGCCGTCGAAGATACGGGTAAGTCCTCGCACGCGACACTGATCCTAAGTATTCTAAGAACGGCTACAGAGTGTCCGCGAAATTCTGGTATTCCGATCGTCACATGCTTCGTCCCCAGCCTTGAGCCTGGCACTCCCTTCCAGATATCGATCCACTCTTGGAAGCAACCAAACATCGAACAACCCAACGATGCCAACGACGAAGACTGTCCGTCTATTGGTGCTAGACTCTTTATCGATGGGGGTCTCGTTGCGTATGTGCCCCTTGCAAACTGGAGGTACCGACTGACGTGTTAGGTCGACCTTTACAAATAAGAGCATCTCCTGGCCTTGCATTATATCACACATAGATGCCAAGGTCATCAGGTTCCCCATGTTCCAACGAGAGCTTCTCCGTCAGCGCCACTGGAGCGCAGCCGACAACCTTGGTCGCATCAAACTTGTCATCAGCGAAGGTGTCTGCCATGGCTCTGAAGACAATAAGACCTTCGAAAACGTCCATAATTTGGTGATATTTTCTTTTCAGCATGCACCCCAAGGTCCGTAATAGAGCCCTAGAGTCTAATTGGTACTGATACTTTACAGATCTGCTCGAACGCCTAGAGATAGCATGGCCTAACCCTTCCATGTGGCGGCGACTACAACAATCCGCGGAGACTTCTTCCGGCTCCCAATTCACAAAGCAGCCTGTCATGCAGCAACCACTTTACGAATTTCAAGGCCAAGCACTTTCCGAGTACAACAATACTGCTCATCCTGGAACACCTTCCTTCTTTTTGACTCATCAGTCCGCCGTCGAATGTGCAAATGCTCCGATGAATGCGACAATGTCACCCTGGAACCATGCCGTTCCACCACACATTCAGAGCACAGCGCCACATATGTCAACTCCCGATGTGCCCTTTCGCAAAGAGAATTACCAGATTCCAACGTGGCCAGGTTCACCCATACTCGCTGATCCTTCGTTTGCATTGGGCCATCTATCGCAACAACAGGTATTGCAGCAGATGTGCACCCCATCGAACGGTAGTGCTCCCATACCTCTCGTCCGACCTCAGAGTGCTGCAGTCAATAGGTCAGTCGAACTCGGCCGAGCACCAACAGGGAATCCTGCGAGGCTTCTTTTCGCTGCACCGACTTTGGACGCAGCCAAGAGATCAGCAAAGAGAGCCCGTACTGATACTCCAACGTCTACACTAACCGTGGAAGAGGAGGAAGATGTTCGAAAGTGTAATTCCCGGTTCAATCTCAGTCCTTTTGGAATGTCCAACGCCCCTGGCGGCATCGCTTAGGCACAAAGTATTTCTGATGTAGCATAGATAGCGTCAAGTTTCGGAGATTTTGTCAATACAAATGATGATTTATCAGCCTGTTTGAGAGTTCCGGGCTTCCACGTTGATACTCTAAGTTACAAGAAGACTGTCCAAGGTAAGAGCGGCCTAGCAATTCTCAACCTCTTGTGCGACAACTGTAATACCTTGTCTCGTCATTTTGACTCAAACATGGAGATATCAGGACCGGTAGCATAACCTCCGTTCTCCGATACTGATATCAATCGCCGAACATATTTCGAAGCCAAATATCCTGGGATGTTCGGTCTCGGGTTTGCTTTAAAGTCCGTCATGCTGCGAAACTTGAAAAGTAGGGACTGTTCGTTCTCTTCTAAACGGTCTGATTTGGCTTGGTCGAGTCACACAACTTCTCATCTTCAAGCCTCTTGCTTATATCGTGTAGCCACTGCCGATAGTGGGATGGACTGCCGAAGTAGATGATCTGCTATTTGGTCTTATTAGTGGATGATCTGGTGCGGGATCACCATAGTTGAAGATCTTACCATGCGATCAGCAAAGAGGATGTCCGTCTCAGCTCCGTTGTCTTCGAGATTCACGACCAATGATATGCAAATCCTTCGATTAAAAGATCCAAGCTACTTTTACGAGCTTATTCGACGGAACGGAATCAGCGGTAGTCATCTGAGGCTTATAAAGAATCCACGGCGCCCGGTCTCCGCCATGGGCCGCAATTTCAGGCCTGATGGGCTACACGATCTTATCGTAGTACGCCTTCTTCTTGGTCAATGCCGCTGAAGTCATCGCGGGATGCCACATCTCGTGCTTGCCACAACTGCAGGTGAAGATCTTGAGAGAAAGTGTAAGACGAGAAGCTCAGCATGAAGGTCTTCTCCTGTGTGACATTACGGTAGAATAGAGCGGAAGATGAGGTTGGGTTTAAAAGCATGTCTCCCGTTCATATAGTTCGGTGCTGTTCACGGTTGACTGTTCTCTACACTTAGCATCTGATACCGATACGCATAATTTAAGATGGCTTCTATCATGTCCGCCCCAGACTACTCAATGGCTGCGACAAGTCGTTCGCACCTGAGTGTCCGTCTGCCAAAAGAAACTCTCTACTCTTCCCTTCGAGAATCATCTCGCTACTTCAACTTCGATTCAGAAACTGCAAAGCTGGCTCGCGATGCTGACGAGTGGCTCGAGACACATCCTGGTGCTTCTGGCTCTAACAAAGACAGAGACGCCAATGGTGTCAGTCGACCGTCGTCTATTGCCCCGAGTAACTTTAGTGTTCGTTCTTTGCCAGCTGATTATAGCATGCCCGAACATCATGGCAAGGAGTATCCTCATCCTGTCATGGGTTCTGTGCGATATAACGAGATTCGGCCTAGATCCGCTGTTCCTACGGAGAGTACTGAGAAACTTCAGTCGGTACCTCCTGAGAGTGGAGCAGAACACTCGGGGGCTCAACAAGAGTATCCTACAGGAGTGAAGCTCGCTTTGATCACTCTCGCTCTCTGTCTAGCAGTCTTTGTCATGGCCCTCGGTAAGTCAATCCCCATACCTACTCAACTTTACTAACACGTCAGACAACTCCATCATTGCAACCGCCATTCCAAGAATCACCGACGCATTCGAAAGTCTCAATGACGTCGGGTGGTACGGCTCAGCATACATGCTCACAACAGCCGCACTGCAGCTCTTCTTCGGCAAGCTGTATACCTACGGCAGCATCAAGTGGACGTTCCTAGCAGCCATTGCCATCTTCGAGGTGGGTAGTCTCATCTGCGGTGTCGCTCCCAGTAGTGTCACCCTCATCGTCGGACGTGCCATTGCCGGCGTCGGTGGCGCAGGTATCTTTGCTGGCGCTCTTACTATCCTTGCCTTTTCTGTACCTCTTCACAAGAGGCCTGTTTATACTGGTCTTGTTAGTGGTATGTGGGGTATCTCCTCTGTTGCAGGACCCTTGCTTGGTGGTTTGTTCACGGACAAGGTGTCGTGGCGATGGTGTTTCTACATTAACCTTCCCATCGGTGCTATCACTGTTTTTGTCATTCTTTTCTTCTTCCCTGAGCCGGTAAGGGATATTGAGCCTGCGACTTGGCGAGTTCGCTTCTGGCAGCTTGATCCGATCGGGACAGCCATCTTCATGCCCGCCATTGTGTGTCTTCTGCTGGCGTTGCAATGGGGTGGTGTTGACTATGAGTGGAGTGACTCTACCATCACGTCGCTGTTCATGCTGGCTGCCTTTCTTCTCATCTTGTTCGTGTTTATGCAATACAAGATGGACGAGAATGCAACGGTTCCCCCTCGTATCGCCAAGATGCGCAGTGTGTGGGCCGGCGCCTGGTTCTCATTCAACACAGGTGCATGCTTCCTGACGGCCATGTACTTCCTACCCATCTGGTTTCAAGCAGTTCAGGGTCAATCACCCATCATGTCAGGCGTTCGAAACCTCCCCATGCTTCTCGCCATTGTGTCTTGCGCCATGGCAGCCGGAGCAGCAGTCAGCGCATGGGGCTACTACACACCCTTTATGATCGCCGGTTCAATCCTCATGGCTATAGGCTTCGGCGTCATCACTACTTTTGAAGTAGAAACCTCAACAGCCAAATGGGTAGGCTACCAGCTCATCGCCGGGATAGGCGTAGGCATCGGTCTACAACAATCCCTTATCGCGGTTCAGGTCGTGTGCGAAATGGTCGACATTCCCACAGCCACAGCACTCATCGTCTTTTCCCAAACCCTCGGCGGCGCGTTGTGTGTCACAGCCGGCAACACGGTGTTTACCAACACGCTCATTAACAAGATCCACGAGCATGTACCCGGTTTGGATCCTTACTTTGTCATTGCGACTGGCGCGACAAATATTCGCAGCGTTATAAGAGAGGAGTGGCTGGGTGGAGTTATTCAAGCATACAACGATGCTTTGACAACGAGTTTCTATGTTGGTGCTGGAACGGCCTCGGCGACGATTATTGGGGCTCTGTTGGTTGAGTGGAGGAGTGTGAAGGGGAGAGAGATTGAGATGGCTGCTGCTTAGATTGAAGTGAAGAGGGCAATCATTCATTTGGCTAGTTTGTTGGGCGAGATGGAGAGAAAGTGTGAGTGTGGAAGGAGTTGGTATATTTGTTTGGAGTGTGTTGAACGCGACGATGGTTACCCTGGAGTATGGACGGATTAACTCTGACCACCTCTTAAAGGTCCCATTTGACGAAATACAGCATCGGTACAAGTCCGAGAAAGAGCTCGATGTAATGATAGGATCTTAAGCCGTGTTTCGCGTTCCAACCACAAGTGTTAATGTTGTCGTGAAAGTCAATGAGAACACAAAACACTGATGATGATACAGTTAACATGAGGCCTTACCATGTCAAGCTAGCAAACCAATTTTACAATTCTTTATCTATAAAGCGATTGTGTCTAAAACATCACGCAATAAATTCTTTCGCCTTTTTCACGTTACTTAATTCTTTATCCATTAGCCATATACGCGTGTTGCAAAATGAAGCCGTGAGTGGTGGTCGTCGTCAATGAGCTATCAGAGTGCCCCGCCAGTTCAATGAGCGGGACTGCATCGAGCTACTCTGCATCGGAGTGGAATTGCATGTACGCTTATGCGCGACCAAAAATCACTCAGTCTTCATGCCTTGATTTACAGGGACCTTGATGAGTTTATGACGAGCATTAAGACTTGCAAAAAGTAAAAAGAGAGGGCTCAACCGGGGATTGAACCCGGGACCTCCTGCAAGAGTGATAAACCCAAAGCAGGAATCATACCGCTAGACCATTAAGCCGAATTGATTTGTTTAGAAGATAATGTCGCTATCATAGTACTTGTAGGTCGCACGCTGTTCGTTGGAGGTTTGGTCATCTCGATTTAACCAATGCCAACAACCCATGTCAAGCCAACGATAAGCTTATTCTGAGAAGATATCGACTCTCGGAACTGACGGCGTACTAGTGAATGCCGATTCTGGTCATATACGCGCCGTTTTTGTATATTCTGATATCTACCACTCGTTTGAACATGTGAAGCTATTTCCACGTGTCTCAAACAATAGGCCATGAATGTCACAGAGATAAAGAACAGAACACACATGTCCCCAACATGACCATGTGAGATCCTCAACAAGACATATCATTCGTTTCTTATCTACACATCGTGAAGCCATGTCGGGTTCTATTTTCCTCATGAAGGTGTGCCCAATTCCTACTCCATCCTTCAAAAACATCCCGGGGTATCCGTATTCCTGACTCGCAGTGCAGGGAACATCCGACGCGAGGAACCCTATGTTACCCTGACAAGTTGTCCCGCGTCAGATAACAGGGATGGAATGCAACACCGATTTATCACCACTGACAATACAAGTCGCACCTATCCGTAAGACTACTCATCAATTCCGCTTTCAGGCGACAGTTCGCGACGGTGGCTTGGCTTTCTCATCCATCTCCACTAGCTTATTCGAACAACGTTGAACGAATTCAGCTCAGTATCAATTTATCTTTATAACCCAACGCGTCGGCTGCCGAGACGAGACGGTCAGCTTAGACCAACCCAAACCAACCCAACCTCTCTTATCATCCATAATCATACAATTCTTGCATCCCATTCTAGCCGAGTCTCGCTGACCCGCTGACACGTCAGTCAGTCCCTCGCTGGCAGTTCGTGCACGTTCACCGCAGTCTGAAGCAAAACTCAAGGCGCATAAAGATCCGGGATACGGTCGTTAATACTTAATTTGGATACATAAACAAGCGCTTCCCCAGATTTTGTTTTCATCAGCAGCAACAGCAGTCATGGCTTCTCTACCCACACCGCTTACTCTCATTCAAGAGATTGAAGATGTCGCCATCACCACAGCCGATAAGAAGCTCAATTGTTCGTTGACTCTACAAGTTCATTTATGAGACTTTACTGACCGGCGGAAATAGTGCCGATATCAAAACCTCTCGGAATTGACCCCCAGACAAAACTGTCCGGCCGAAGTCGGCGGTCAGGGCGGTCCATCGGTATCTCGACGCTATGGTTCCTCTTGGTCAAAATACCCATCATAGTGATCGTTCTTCTCATAACTTGCGCTTGGTTATGTCTTCAGGGTCGCAAGAAGAAGGAGGTTGTGAAATGAAGCCTACAACACTTCAAGAATGAACAGCCACGTGTCGGAAACTAGAGCGCGGGTTCGCTCAGCTCAGAATTGTCAGCTCTGGGTGTCACCGACATAGCCTCATGATCCTCCCTGTATTTGCGCAAGACACAGAACGGCGATTACCAGAGGCACTGCCCGAGTCTTCCGACCATATCATCCTACACGCCTCGAGATTACCGCACCAACACCGAAATGCTTTCATTCACAGCGACAAGATTACGAAAGAAATGAAGAAAAGATAACGACCACCACACCAGACCAATGCAGTTGGGTAACAGAAGAATCGTCCTCAAAGTTTAGGCCACAAAAATAAAATGGCCTAATTGCTAGCCTAAGCTTGTATAAGAGGACCAAATTATTTCGTTTCTTATGCTTGCAGCGGTCAATTCTTCTGACACCCTGACGCAACGATACGATCTCAGTCCCACAAGCCGACCAGCGACGAGAACAGGATCTGAGAGAAGACCAACACTGCGCCACTATTTCAGGGAAGATTCATTTGAAGAGCATTTGAACGATTATGCGGTTGAGGATAGGGGCATTTTTAGCATCAAGCGGCTCTGCGATGTGCTCCTGTCGGCGAACAGGAGAGGAAAGATCGGCAAGCCTTGGCTGACTGGAGGCGCTGACAGTTGAAGTTGGTGATCGCTTCAGGAGGATCACCAAAAGGATGATAATGAAACCACGACTGCAATTTGAGAGCAAAATTCTTTGAACATAATTCTTTGGACATATTTCAACTAAAAAATGTATATATTTGTCTTCTGGACCTTGAAATGGGCGCCGTTTTGTCAATAATTGAACCAAGAGTCATTCCTCAGGCTGCGCTGTAGCCACAGCGGGATCTCCACTGTTTCCCGTTTCGTCTCTCCAGCCGTCAACTGTCAGTCGGTCTTACCATCCAATCTGATTTACTCTCTGATCATGATTCCTAAGACGGGCTTCTTGATTAGCATGCATCATTCAAAGCACATACGCAACTCTTTGCCTAATGGACCACAATGCAACATCGGCCATCGTCCCTAACCAGGGACACTACCCCATCAGGCTAGAATCTGATTGACAAGGGTCCAGCTAATGTCCCCCCATATCGCCTGATAAGGCTGAAGACTGAATTTGACCCTGACATGCACAATCCGCCATGTTCAACAGAAAGCGTCGCGACCTCACAGATGAGGAGCGTCTCAGCGGCTATGATCTCGATTCCCCTCTCTCCCAGCGCTGGAAGCCCCAATACTCTGTCCCACGTAACTCACTAGAGTCGCGCATCACAGATAAGGAGAATGGCCCTGGTGAAAGACCGCGCCATGTACCACATCCGCTCTCCTTCGGGAGGAATAGACGTGATATGGACACGTTTGCGGGCGGTATTCGGCAGAGTAGTGAAGAGAGTGAAGACGAGGAGGAGTTTTCTGATCCAAAGCTCTGGATAGAGACTGTTTCGGAATTGTATATGAATGAACTCGATAACAGGGCAAGATGGGATCCGCGATGGCTCAACGTTACTCGACGAGAGCGGTTCGAGGGTTTGGAGTCGGTTACTGTCTCGGTCATAGATTATCTGGCAAATGATGAAGTGGGAAAGAGCAAACTCATCACCACGAAAAAAGACCTCGCAGCAGCCATCAACACCAGACCAGAAGGTTCTAAGACAAGAGTCATCATGGTCAGCGATCTAAGTCGTTTCATAATGGGCGCCCTAGGCCAGCTGTACTCAGTAGACCCCGAATTCTGGTACGAGCATCTCATAGCCTCAGGGTACTCCGCCAGCGACAGCGGTTTGAAGCTGAAAAATGCTGTATGGATGAACTGGAATGAACGGGAAACGCAGTTTCGACATCGTCCTTTACCTGGAATTGGCCAACGAACAGAATGGAACGTTGCGCGGAGGTCGGCTCGGAATTGGGCTCATCTTCGTTGGGGAAGGCTTGGTGCGCTGCATTATCTTGGTCGACCTGGTTTTCACGAAGATGAGATCGCGGGTCGTATATCTGATGGACGGTGGACTATTGAGCGCGATGTTGTTCTTGATAAGACGGGGTTACTCTTGACGGACAAGAGGAAAAAGCGGGCTGAACAAAAGATACAGAAGAAGGAAGACAAAGCAGCAAAGAAGAAAGACAAGAAGAATAACAAGGGCTTTGTTCTACCTGAGATGCCAAAGGTCACGGTCAAGCTTGAGGGCACAGCGGATAGGATAAAGACGTCGAATGTATATCGTCCTTACAGTACTTTCTTTCCTATACTTCATCGGAATGCGGAGTACTGGAAGGACAGGGATCTTAGGGTCATGGCACCGGAGGGTATTGGGTATTGGTCAAGTGTCGACAAAGAAGGGAGGAAAACGAGTAAGTACGTGTGCCGTTCTCATGGCTCACCACACTGACACAACCTAGTTATCCTGGTCTTTGATCCACCCCGAACAATGCGCAACGACAAGACAAAAGAGGCAACCCCATCTCTAACATTCATGCCTCGAGCAATGGAATTCGAATCTTACACAGACGAAGAACTATGGCGAACAGCCGATCCAGGCGAGACATATCTCGATCCGCCTCCACAGATCCTTACGAGAAAACAACAGAAAGAAGAAGAGAAGAGACAGCGAAAGAATAGACCACAGGATGTCAAAGGAAACGAGGACGAGAGACTAGCTGCTGCGGGCGTGAGCAAAGAGGACCATAACAGCGACTACATCGACTCCAGCGATTCAGAGTATGACGTGGAACATCAAACCAAGCTGAGAAATATGTACAAAACTCGACAATCTTACGTCCGGGATCGAGATTTCGCGAGGAAATATTCTCTGTCGACTATGGATCTAGTATCCCGATACCTCGCCAACATCTCCCCCACAGAACTATGCCAGGACGGTTCTGCAATTCCGTCGCTCCTCACACGCTTATTACTCGATGATCTCTGGCAACTCCTCGCCGAACTCCGTCTCATGCAAGACCACATAGATTCCGACCTCGGCGCAGACCTACACATGCACTTGCTCCAAGATGCAGGCACCGTTACACGACAAAACATGGCTTGGATAAGATCTACACTCCAGGAATTAACCGAGTGGACAGACCATGCGAAAAAGTCAAAGATATTCGGGTTTTCTGAAGAGCTTGTCGAACTGGGAGAAGAGCTGCTTTCTCTCAAGGCAAGGTCGGAACAGACACTTAACTTTCTTATTGCTTCGACAGGAATTACGCAGTCGGCGCTTGTCATTGATCAGACTTCTGGTATCAACAAGTTGACTGAGCTGGCGTTTTTCTTTGTCCCGTTGAGTTTTATCACGGCTGTCTTCTCGATGCAGGTTGCTGAACTTACCGATGCGCCGCCTAGTATATGGACGTGGGGATTGTCGCTTGCTGTCGTGTTCCTTGTCACGTACATGATACGTATATTCTTGCGATCGCCTTCAGTAAAAGACTTCACCAAGACCGTCCGTGTAACAATCCTCAACCGGTGGACACCGAAAAGCCGCTCTTCATCTCTCCGTCTCGACTCCATCAGCAACCGCGCCATCTGCAAGTTCACATTCGCCGCCACTTTAGTACTGTCCAGTGCCTGCGTGGTCATCTTGGTGGGCCTGATATTCATTTTCCTTCTCTACTTTGGTCTATGGGCTGGGATAGTAGGTACAGCATTGTACTTTATCATCACGAGGTGGCCTGAGGCCGCAGTTCTGGCTCCATGTTTCCTGGCGATTTTTATCGCGGCGGTTGGATTCGGCTCGGTTTGTTATTGGAACAATATCATAGGAGAGCGCTTGGAGGAGTGGCTAGATGGTGCTGGTGACTGGATTATGTCCTGGTTTCCGGAGAATTGGGGGACGGACTTGGTAGATGATGAGGATCTGGATCGGGAGGGTGTTAAGACATATGCTCGGCAGCGCATTTTCTTCCCGTCTAACTAGTGATTAGACGGTTTATTGCGTTGGAGATGATTGTAAAGGAGGTGATTAGCTGGCAATTTGCATATGGTATGCCGTGAATCTGTAACTTTCCACTATATTGAGACTTCCTTGTCAGTTGTCGAAAGCATAATATGGTCACCTTGTTTTGAGATCCTCAGTATCAGGATCATTCCGCTGTCGCGTGTGATCAAGGTATATTGCAAAGACGGAAGTATTTGGGATAATTTGACCTGCAACTAAGCTGCCCCAGAATGATCCTAATACTTAGGATCTCAAGATAAAGTAACATGAGTTTAGGGGAAAAGCCAAATTGTTTTGTCTCTTATGCCAAATCTAAAGTCTGTTTGTTGCAGTGCACGGCCAGACGGAAGTCTGCATCGATTAGAATTCTTGCGAAAACAAACACTGACGGGCAGCTGCGTCGCAGATGCATCCCTTCTTACTTCTGCCGACAGAAGCGTACGTCTTCAACAAACAGCATCTTCTCCCGCACATCTTTTGAAAGGCATCTTCTACATCCTTTCCAAAGCATCATCATGAAAGATTCCGGCGAGCACTCCACGGACGCTCTATGCGCCTCTTCACCCACCAGCGGCCTCGCCAAAGCTCTCATCGAAGGGCGATATCCAGACGTCGCCATCACCTGCGGCAACCGCGAATTCAGGGTTCATCGTCTGGTGGTCTGCACGCAAAGCCCGTGGTTCGATGTGGCCTTCACCACTCCGCCCAAGGTATGTTAGTGAATCACTGCCACGACTCTATTCTAACTTTTATAGAAACGCACCATAAAAAATGTGGAGATTAGGGATGTTAAGCCGGACGTTTTCCAACGATTCATCGAATTCCTTTACACAGGGACGTACACCCTCGATGGCGACATGCCTGCAAAGGAAGCTACGAGTTTGAAGGTCGAGGAGATCGAAGCTAGACTCAAGAACAACCCCGGATGTGCGCTTCCTGCTGCTAAGCCCGAAGCGATGCAGGTTGACTCGCCGAAGCGCTCTGTTAGAAGATCTACTAGGTTGAACTCGACTACAAGCTCAACAGGCGAGACGCCCGCCCCCGAACAGCCTCAAAACCACGAAAAACCCTCTCTACAAGCCATCGAAATGACCCTCAAGCTATATCAAGTCGCTGTGACCTACGGTGTACGCGCTCTTCAATTGCTCACACGAGATCGCTTTTACAAACTAGGAAACGACCGCTGGGTGACGACATCATGGGTGTCCTACGAAGCAACACAGGAATTCGAAGAGATCTTGCTGGACATTTATTCGATACAAGACGGTGACCCATTGTGGATGGCCGTCACTGTCATGATAAGGGACAAAATCGAGAATGACGAGATGAAAAAACGGATGAAGCAAATGACTGTCGAACATCCGGATTTGGTGGACTGCCTTGTACAGAGCATGCGTGTTGCGGATGACGAGATCACGGTAGCTGGTAACTAGAATAAAGACCAGGAACAGCAGCCAGACGAGGCAGGGCACGAGGCAGGGCAAGAAGTAGGGCATGAGGCCGATAATCTCGGCGATACTGAAAAGGCTGTGGCTTAGCAAGTATTCTTTGGGAGGAACATCGCGGAGGAATAGCGATTACAATGGAGTCTAGTTGTTTTATTCAATAGCTTCTAATTGAAGGCCTACCCTAATGCTTAGGTTACTAGAATAAATTAGGCTATGCTTGTCTAACTTGTCATAAAGTGACCAAACTAATTCGTCTCTTATTCTGCATTTGTCTAACTTGCCATAAGGTAACCAAATTATTTCGTCTCTTATCTCGTCTCTTATTCTGTATTGACTGACTTACTGTGTTCCTAAACGCCATCTCGTATCTGTAGGAGCAGCCAATCGGTCTCTTCATCGGCGTGTGAGACGCTACCGTCCGCGAGGGTGCTGCGACTCGTGAGGCCATCGCTGCCTCTGCTCAGGAGACCAATGCCAACATGAACGTCCTTTGTCAACTTGTGGCTGAGCAGCGTGCTTTTGTCGCTGGCGCCTGCTGGCAACCGTCCAAAGGTAACCAAGTTCTTTCGTCTCTTATGCTTCGGCAGCCAGGGGAGCCATATCCATAGAGCTTGTCGGTATGATGTAGTCGTGGTATTTGTCTGAGTATAGAAGTGCCCGATGGAGGCCTCTGGCCACCTGCAAGCTTGGGTACTGATGTGTCTGCCTATGAGATGATGTGTCTATCAACAACGGTGTTCTCCCACATTGCCGCAGCCACGCGGCCTGTAGTTGGTGAGCTTGACGCTCTATAAGGGGTTTTGGAACGGCCTTTTGCCTTTTCACAAGCACTTCATGGGTGGAAGCTCTGCGAACAGACCATCTGCCGCAGCCATACTTGTAATTGACTACGAGCCATAGAACGCGAGTTAGCCTCGATGGTATGAGGTGTCGCGGGATGTCTGTCCTTGCCGAGTATGGAAGTGACCGATGATGGCTTCGTGGTTATCTGCAAGCTTGCAGGTGGGCAACAGAAGAATTATCCTCTACGTTTAGGCTACAGAAATAAAGTAGCCTAATTGTTTATCTAAGCTCATATAAGGTAACTAAATTATTTCGTCTCTTATGCTTGTAGCGGTTAATTCTTCTGACACCCTGCGGCTTAGGTACAGATATGTCTGCCTATGAGATGATGTGTATCAACCATACCAGTATGATGTCGCGGCCAGGAAGCCACGTAATGGGTGAGCTCGAGCTTGACCGATCGTTGGAGAGACGATGAGTCTACAACAGGAGCTGTAGAGCTACTAGAAGTTCTGGAACGGTCTCTTGCAGGGACCTACATGGATGGAAGCCTTGTGGACGGGCATCTACTATCATGTCATGTAACTGGCCTCGAGTCAGTTCGTCGATTTCCTAATCCAGTTCGCGGATATCGGCACGTCGAATGAGCTGTTGGTGGTCTCTAACCAGAACTATCTGATCAAGACTGGGGAATAATGCCGACGTTACCTATCTCGATACTTCTTCGACCATTAAGATTCGGGGACTGTGCTGCGATTAAGCTACGATACTCGGTTGACCAGGCTGTAGTATAATATAAGATCTTGGCCTTTCATTTGTAACAATTTTGGCGTGGTTTGTCCAGCTTGCAATCTTGTTCTCGGATGTTGTGTCTGTCTGCGTTGTCTAATCTCGGCCATTACCCAAAAGATACATGTATACGTCTACCTACTGCACCACGATCATGTGGTCGCAGATTTACGTATTTGTATATTCGCATCCAGGAGCAAGGATCAAGAATAAGCATTTGTAATTTGAGCCGGGAACCGGGCAACAACCTGACAGTCGAATGCCAAGAAGTTGAACAGATGGCAGACACATGGACTGCAGATCAATCGCCCGGCTCCGGTTTGTCCAAGCTCCGAACATCGGCCCCACAGTAAGACGGTTAAGCCAAGACAAGAGAGGAAATGTCCGATTTTCCATTCATTGTCACTCTGGCGGAAACTGTCGTCATTTGATTGAGTGATCTACATGCTGCGCCCTGTCAGTTACAGGCTGTAACTACAAGCCGTACAGTAGTAGCTGCTGCGTTGCATCAAAGGATGCAAGTGACATGTTGGTACGTAAGCGCTCCATCCTCCTTATTAAGGCGGACTCCCATGCATGCCCGTTTCATTTCTAGCCAGTCAGCGATTTTGCGTTTTTTTTTCTTGTTTAACGCTGGCGCTGCAGGGAAAACATGGCTTATGGGCTGAGTTTCTTTTGTATTCAGGGGGATTACGCCTCATGCACTCAAAATTACAGGTGGTGTTACAAGGCTACAGCCGATGGAAGCTAAAAATATGGATAGGCTACTTGCTAAGCACTAAGGAATAGTGTCAAATAAATTTCCCCTTTGAATCGATAATATGGAAATCTCCTGAATATCGGTCAACTTTACGCTCAGACTTGTAACAAGATCCGTGCTTTAGAAGGAGCTCAATGTTTCATCGTGGGTTCGTCAACCTGCAAACTCAGTGGAGTCTATGGCATGTGCCAACTCTTGAGGCTGGCTGGGCGCTGTAATGTACCCAATTTAGCCATTTGCAAAATGCACATGCAGCAGCCTCCAAACTTGGAATTTACAAAAAAGTCACTCAAAAGTATAATCACGTCCGCGGCTGGACTTATCCGAGGGACTTGAATCCTTCACAATGGCGCTGTTTAGCTTGTCTCTCCGCCTTGACATGGACATTAGCTCCAGGGCTATCACAGCCCTAGGCGTATGCTCATCCAATCAGAGTCCGATGATCACTCTGGAATTAGCTCCTTGGCCTAAAAGTATGCCGCGCCCATCCCCTGTGGCTTCCAGCTTGGAGGCGCAAGGGTAGATCAACACGCGTTGTCCGTGGAGCCGAGAGCATGTACCTCCACACCAACACACAGTGAGAGGCTACTTGATAAGATTAGGACCCGTATTCAATCTACGACGGGCAGGGTTTAGAGTGGGAAACTGCCGATGTACCGTCCCATCACCTCCTGTCTGCCTTGTCAAGTCAAGTCAAACTTATCTTCGTTACAGTCGCTTGACTCTTTTCACTCCTTTAGATCGTCACTCTTTCCTTTTCCTTGGCCTTTCCCCAACCCTGTTTTTTAAAGTTATTCTTTACCTACCTATTCCCCTACATAGTGGTTACAACTTGTATATTGCTTCGACAGGCGCCACTTTTCGGTCTCTCCCTTGCACCTACTACACTTCCAATTCTATACCAACAGCATTGCCTTTCTGTTTTGTTTTCCATATACAACTTTATGACTCATGGCTTCACACATTGCCCTGCCAGGCGCTGCGCGTCCTCGCCAACGGTATCGTGTGAATGGGTCCAATTGGCGATGGATTAAGAAGGGTTTTACGTTACTGTTTGCGTTTGTCGTTGCTACTTTTTTACTTTACCGCTTAGTATGTACCCTTTCTTAAGCTTAAGTTTTACTGCTGACCGTCAAAAGATCTTTAATGATAGTGTTTGGAGACCATACGGACCGATATTAGAGGATACGAGAGTCACACCTGCGAATATTTCCTCTGGCGATCGAAAGTTTGTTATTGTACTTCCCGTCGACGACTCGAGTCCCGATCTATGTAAAGTCGTCAGCAGCGCAGTCGCTTTGGGGTACCCAGCCCCTGTTATCGTCAATTGGAAGAAAGACTTTCACACCGACGCCGATGGCATTGGTCCTTCACAACTGGGCAAGATCACTGGAACACTCAACTACCTAGAATGGGCTACTGGCGATGAGGTCTCTGAAGACGAAAAGCTAGGGGAGGACGATCTGGTGCTGATGCTCGACGCCCACGATATTTGGCTACAACTACCACCCAGCGTTCTCCTAAACCGGTACTACGCCAGCAATGAACGAGCGAACAAGCGCATTGTAGAGGAGTACGGTTTCTTCGACAAGGACCTCATGCAGCAGACCATCATTGCCGCCGCGCAAAAAGGCTGCATCGCCCCACGCGACAAGATCTCGAACCTCTACTGCCACGACATTCCCGACAGCACACTTCCCGAGAATGTGTTTGGCTTCTTGACAGACTTTAGCATCGGACGATACAAATACGTGCGACCCAAATATGTCAACAGTGGAAGCTTCATGGGCCCTGCAGGCGACATGCGACGATACTTCCAACGCGTCAAAGATCGCATGGACCAGGACCTTCTTGAGGTGAGGTCCGCTGAGGATCTTGCTGGTGATCAAGGAATCTTTGCCGAGGTTTTCGGCGAGCAGGAACTTTGGCGCCAGCATATTCACGAAGACGACTTTGCCGCCGATAACCCCGGTAAGGAGGCAGCCATGTCGGCACGAGACGAATTCGAGTACCATGTCGGCCTGGACTACGCGCAAGAGCTTTTCTACCCAACTTGCTACTCCGAAACTGGCGGATACTTTGTTTCTCTCGACGACGCTTCTTCCATCTCCGAACACTCGAGCAAAGCAGGCGTTTCGCCCCCACGCATCGGCGGTGTTCCCAACGACATTGCCGTCGCAGAAGCTCCCCTCGCTCAATTAGACAACGACGGCTCGTGGGGCGACGTCTCACTCTACGTCGACTTCTGGACAACATCTGTACCCGTCGCAATCCACCACAACGCCTGGCGCGACGGTCTCAAGAGCCGAAGAACAGAATGGTGGGATAAGACGTGGTACTTTCCCCACCTGCGCAACCTGTTGGAGGCGCACATGAGCGCAAACAACACGGCGCCGTTAGCGAGCATTGCCGATACTTTGAACGTGTGGTCCTACAGCGCAAAGGACAAGGGAAGCGCTTCGTTGCTGTTTGGCAAGAACAAGGAATCCAAGGCATGGCAGCTACGAGCTACGGACTGGAATACTGTTTGTCAAGCGAACAATGAGGAGACGCATTGGTATGACGAAGTTTTCCGAGATGGAAAGGGTTTACTATAGTAATTGGCTCATTCGGGTAGGAGTTTAATTCATAGCGTGCATTCATGACAACTAATCGATTACGACCATTATCTTGGCTTCAAATCTTACTATTATCCTTGATTATTTTCCCACTATCGTCTTGGTTGTTCTCTTGGCTTGACTTGGCTGTTTAGCCATCGCGATTTTCTGAAGCTCGTGTGATTTCGACGTCTGCCAATCTGTCTTGGCTGACGTCTCGGCCAACCACGACAGGGATTAAAGGTACCTGCATGCAACTAACTCGAAGCAAGTTAGAGTGGTAGCTGACGAGTACCGTCCTTGGCGATTGCGCCGCGCGGCGGGCGGGAATCGACGCTATTGAAGTTCGGTCGACGGTGATGAAGATGGCGTCGAACGAGTTATGGTGATGGGAATGAGAGGAGGACGGATTGGTGTTTAGTTGTAGAATTGTGGTGTTGATCAATTCTTCAGTGGAACTTACTGTTGGGTACAGTACAGTGAGGTGTAGCCGAACAGGAGGGCGGAAATAATTCGGTTAACTTGCCGGCGGCGCGGAAAGAAAATGCTACGGTTGGTTGAGGTACGGTGAGCTGATTGCTGCCTCGCGAGTTGGCAATTTCTTGATAAGATTGCAACACGAGAAGGATTCTTTAGCTTCTGTACACTGATCAGCTCTCTAGGACTGATTGGATTCTCAAAGATCCTGTTGTCTTGTTTGTTCGGTGATATTGAGGTGAAAGTTCCGTGAGGGCAGTTCGTGAGATCCAATGGGATTCTCATGAAACAACACATGCGATGTTATGAACTCGAGTTCCGTCACTTGAGACGATTATGAGTCAGTGAGAGATAGTGATCCTGAGCTCACCGCTACCGCAAGTGATAGCTACGTCAGGATATCTCCCTTCGATAAGCGCTCTACCAATGCTTGTAAGGATCGAACAGGCGTACAGAGCATCTGTGGAATGCTCCTCAGTTAAAGCGATGAATATTTTGGAAAAGATAACGAACTTGTTTACTGATGTTGCCATGGCTCATTGGAAATTTTGTCATTGAACTATCCCTCTGTGACTCAAACAGATAAGCCTCTTAGGTTTGAGGAGCTCTCACTCTCAGTTCATAGAAATTCATACCACCATCACTCAGCCTGCCACCCATGGACTGTCAAAACTGCATCCGCAAACTCCCTAGGAGCCTCCATAGGAAACGCATGGCCAACATCAACCTCTCTCCTCTCAAACCTACCCCCAAACTGCTCCCTATGACTCGCAGTACCACCTCGTTTCAAAGGATCTCTCAACCCATCCAATGCAACAGTCGACACAGTGATCTTTGGTTTCGTAGCAAGAACATCCTCCAGCTTCTGCAACTCTGGATCACCTTTTGCGTTTCCAAAACAGAATCTGTAAGCGTGTATGACCACGTCAACAAAATCAGGATTATCAAACGACTCCGCTGTACGATTGTAGAAATCCTCGCTGAATGAGAATGTAGGTGACCACTGTTCCCAGAGCATCCGACATAAAGACCGTCTATTCTCCGCTAGACATTTTTCTCCACGGTCTTGTTGAAATAAATGCTGGTACCAAAACGAACATTCCAAAGCTGGTTCGTTTGGGATTTGAGAAGCTGATACATCGGCAATATCATACGAAGCATAAGACACAAGACCAGACACACGCTCCGGCCAAAGTGCAGCTGCAACACAACATGACATACCGCCCCAGTCAAAGCCGCCAAGTATAGCTTTTTCGATATTCAAGGCGTCCATCAGTTCAATTACATCTGAGCCTAGAGCAGCTTGTTGACCGCTTCGCATGGTTTGTGAAGAGAGAAAACGAGTTGGTCCGAAGCCACGGAGGTACGGTACTAAGACTCTCGCGTTGTTTGATAGGAGTTTAGGGATGACTTCATCGTAGGCGTGGATATCATAAGGGAAGCCATGATAGAGAAGAACTGGCCAGCCTGTTGGGGAGCCATGCTCGTAGTAGCCTACTTCTAGGGTGCGGGTCTTGATGGTTTTGAAAGACATGATGGATATGAGTAAGATGAGAGTGATATCGTGATGGGAAGAGTGAATATTTTCTAATGAAGTTGCGCCCTGTGGATGACATGTGCGGTATCAGCTGACGTCAGATTGTCGAAGAACGTCCCCTTGCCTTTGTCTGTCTTCTAGACTCTGAGAGTTGATATGAAAACAAGTCTTCTATCATACCACATCAGGCATAGTTGTAAATCTGGAATAACTATAGCCCCCGAAAGGTCCAAAGTGCTTCGAATCGACCGAGTTGCTCCTACGAGACATGAATTTATCAAAGAGCTCATAGCTTGAAGCGTTCTTCTTTTACTTACATTTCCTACCATCGGTTTTGAAAGCAGCTTTGTAAAAATCGAATGTAGTGACATAAAGCTGTGCGTTGAAAGGCTCATAGGAGTAGTCCCGATACAGTGCCTGGGAGTAAACAATTTATATATGAATGGATGTTACTATCTTGATTCGATATTATCTGTTTTGTCTTCTGTGTGTGTATGCGGTTTGGACTGAATACCTTCGTCCCATGGCCACAACATTCAAGTCTTCCATTACTTGGAATCGGATCAGGAGAAAATGGTTGGGAGGAAGCTCTCATAGCGCACATTGGTGAGATATTGCTGAGTACAATATATCTCAATCAAGTAGATCCCCCGCCTCTACTATTTGAAGTAAAAATTGTATGATTAAAGTGTTTCAAACGCTAGTGTATCATATGTATGCCTGCTGGTTATAACAAACTCTGCCATCTCGTCTCAAACCCAACTTACAACCCATATTTCGCCGGGCAGCTTCTTCTTCGAGTCCGCCTCAGAGCTGCTTTCGAGTAGATTTCTGCCACCTCATTTATCTCGAGCTGGGCTTGATGTTTTTTCCATGCCTCCTCAATGTTTTCTCTGACATGAACATGTGATCTTCCCCTTCGTGAGGCTTTCAATCTGGGCATCCCAGAACTCCCCATATACGGAGATCAAAAACTTTTCTTGAGGATCCTCGTCCAAAAGACGCAGCGAGATACCTTCTTCTGATTCGAGAGTTTCAACTGAACAGAGGTTGGTGGATGACCGTTTTATCATCGATTCCCTCAACCAACGGACAATACCAGCGAATTTATGAATGTAATCCCATTCACCTCTCCGTACGCTCTCAAACGTCTCACAGTGGGTATCTACTGAGTCGAATTCAATGCCACGGAGCCAGGTGGAGTTAGAGTTCGAGCGATAGGCCGCGCAGACATAGTATTCGAGTCTCGAGAACCAGCCAAAGGGCACTTTGTCTGTGAGAACGGCACACTTGTCAACTTCATCACCATATATGTGCATCATGATAGTGGCTGGATATCCAACACCAGAATCCTCAGTGATGTTGTCTGGCTCAGATTTAGCCTTGCCTTTCTGAGCGTTCTTGAGTGCACTATTCCCTTCGTCGGTAGTAGTGGCAGCAGACGGGTCGGCGCATAGTACTTCGTAGTCAAAAAGGACTATGCATTTGAGGCCACCGAAGTTGTATCTCACTGCGCGATATGAGCGCCTCCAATCTTCTGATGTGATTGCAGACCGTACGGCATTATGAAGGCCGTTTATGCACCCGCCTCTGATTTCTTCGTAGTTGTATATAAAAAGCGTCTTTCCCCAAAGTTGAAACCTCATAAACCCCAACTGCTTGGCGTTCGCGGGAGTGTTGTTGTCAAAGTAGAGGGAACAATGTCCCAAAGTGCTGGCATGGGCAATGATATCGATGTTATCGAATCGGAAGTCAGGGTTCACGACTTTCATAGTCCTCAGCATCCCATTGAACAGCCATCCAATTCCAGACCTGGGAGCCACGTCCAACCGATCCAATTGAAAAGGAATTTTCGTCGGATGGGAGTATCGAGGCCGCTCGCCTAGCTAAGTTAGTTCGACTACAAAACAATTCTGCATGAGAAGGAGAGACGTGCCTTGTAAGCAATCAATTATTGGCATGTATCTTGCCACTGGAAACGCGTCATCTAGATTGAAGTCGCATAGGACCTCATGTTCGAGGTCACGGGTAACTGGGTAGCTGAGAGGTTCCATTTTGGCGATGAACTCAGTTCCAATTTGATATTTTGTCCATCGGTTCTTTGTGTCTTGAACCTGCCCTCTAGCTGGATCATTCCCTATGGCTGGGACCTCCTGTTTGGCTGAGACCTCTTCTTTGGCCGGCATCTCCTGTTTGGCTGGGACCCCATTTGACTGGGAATTCCTCTTTGCCTGGGCCCTCTTCTTTGCCTGGAGCCTCTTCATGGCCATGGTGAAGAACCGAACAGTGGCGGTGTTGGCGAAATGTATATGTACAGCGAACGAGTGGACAGAAAAGATGCTGCGATGTGATGATGTTGGTTGGTGATGAAGGGCTGAGGTTCTAGCTTTGCCCGAGAAGGCCTTTGTGGGGAGTGATTTACAATGAAGGCAGGCACCGACGGTGAACGACCTCCGTCAGAGCACCTGCCTCAACCCGCCGACATTGCTTCCTTCCCGCCAGGATCTCAGAAGAATTGGCCGCTGGGAGATGAGAGACGAAATGATTCGGTCATCTTGTGCTAGCTTAGAGGAAATTCCTTCCGACTCTCACATGCACAAACATAGAAGGAACTGTGTATTGGAAAGAGCATCGGCATTACATGGCATTGCTAACAAAAGGTATCTGAATCCATCCCAACAAAACGCCTGTTCATTTTCATTCCAGAACAGCCAACAACTTATTAAATGACCGTCGTCGCTTTTTACCCAAAAGAAATCCCATCTCATATTATCTATGTTTGTGCTCCTCTGACGTCTCATTATGAGAAGGCAACTCGGCGGCGAAATTCTGCTGCTGTCCCAGCGCAGGCGATTGATATCCTCCCGTGGACTGAGAGAATGCGCTGTTGCGGTCCCCGGCAGATTGGGTTGACTGCGACCATCGTGGATCGTAGGATCCTGTTGAGTTGCGGTAGTTGGCGGGTGGGTGGCCGGGACTAGGTTGAAGACCAGGCGATTGCTGGGGGTGGTAGTAGTCACCAGGCAATTCCATGGGGAAGCTCTGGATGCTGGTCTTTGGAGGGACGGGTGGTGGTTGTTGCTGGTAATGCCCAGGTGGTGGTGTTTGAGTTGGGTAGACGTATGGGCTTTGCGGGTATTGAGATCCGCCGTTGTCGGGGTTTGCGTATGGGTATGTTGGTGAGCGCGGAGGCTGCTGATATCCGTAGGGTTGCTGGTATGAAGGACCTGGGCTCATGGATGGTGGACCAGGCTGGGGAACAGCGTATTGAGTGTCTGGAAGACCGGTAGCCTGGTGTTGAAGAGCCTGCTGTCGAGCTTGACTTCCCTCGGATCGATCATTGGGATTATACGTCTTGAGCTTTCCATCCTGAAACATAGCCTTCAACAATCCAGCATCAAGAAGCTCAGCTTTCTTAACCATACGGTTAACCATATCAACACTAGCCTTTCTCGACTCCGCCTTGACGAAACCCATGAGGGTAATGTTTGCCTTGAGATCAACATCAGTGCGCAAATAAAGGCCCTCCTTTGGCGCACCAAGCTGCTCAAGACCAAGCTCCGGCTGCTCCGGCGGTTCAAGACCGGGCTGGTTTCCCATGATTCGGTACTTGTTCCTCATGTCGATACCGAGAGGAATATAAATATGACTCTGCATGCCCCACGGCATATCGTGGAAGCAGCCATTAAAGGTAAGCTTTCCCGAACCTATCTTTCCCAGACCAGGGAGATACTGGATGCGCTCGGTAATCTCGTACCAGGTGCTGTAGTACTCGTCGGCGGCGGCATTGCGAGGTGCGGGGATGGGTTTGTGGCTGAGGACGAGAGGGTTTAGGGTGATGATCTCGCTGTGAGAGTGTAAGAGGTCGATGGCGAGTTGGCGAGGGATGAAGCCCGGGATGGGCGTGATGATGGTTAGGGTCTCCTTCTTTTTCAACATGATGACGGTGTGTTATGGTGCAGTATCGGGTTGCGTGTTTCAGCTGCAAGGTACGATACTTGCAGCCACGATCGGTAAGGCTCCCAAATATTCAGTGTCGGCCCAACATCCAAGACTGTCGTTCAATCGTAAAAACGTGTCGCTAACCAATTTACTTCAGACGTTTATCTTCTCTTCGTAAGTCGCTTTATCGCGCTGATTAATTGACGACACCTTGTGTTCCAAAGCTGGAAGAGGGGGCGGAAAGGGTTTCGCAAAAGTTGAGGGGGACACGCGGGTATTAAGTCAGTTTAAAGCGAACAGGGATCTAGACCAGCCACTGGGGACCAAACTGGGACTGTGTGATGGAATCACTTGGCTTGTCTTGAGCTAATGTACTGTAATTGTTTATTAAACCGCCACGACAGATGAGATGACGTGAGACGGGCTGTTCCATTTGCTGGGCGATGATGATCAACGCCGAAGCGACCAAACAAGGGCCGACATATCAAAATACCCAGAACATCATGTCGTAATTCTCTCGATTAGACCGACTCTTTTTCTCACTTCTTTCGTCTCATTCGGCAGATGGAATTCCGGGGACCTCGCTTCAGCCCTGTCCCCACGATGACCCAGTAGCCAAGACCTGCGCCTCAAGATCCGCGACGTATCTCATACTATTCGCAGACGGGATCAATCAGCACGGAATTGTGTGTATCCGAGAGAGGAAGAACACTGCGCCTTTACATCTGATCGCTTTTCGAAAGTCACTCGTAAATTAATTTGGTCGTTTGACGCGCGGTCGCAGAGGCTGGGTGAGATTATAGCTCCGTTGGTACCTAAGGTAGCTCCGTACGGATTAGATCACAACGTCAGAGGGTCTACTCTTATCGATAAGAGCTCAACTTTAGATAAGAGATAAGCTTTTTAGGGTCGTTTCACTGATATCAGGATTGTTACTGTAATTTCCAGCAAGCCAGGTTATGAGCGGTCAAGGATTCTATCATGGTTGTTCAGCTATAAACAGAGATATCAGTCTATTGGTTTCAGATTTATTTCTTTAATTCCCGCTTACGTGCTGCGCCTTATTACTGCTGCCCGCTCATTTTCAGCTCGATTCAGTTATGGGTCAGCCCTATGGAAGGATCTGTGCTGATTGCTAAGTAGCTAGACGATGTTGTAAGTGGGAATCCTAGGTCTAGATGTATTATTAGTCTGTATTATTGCTCCCCTATTCTATCCATTATACCAACACGAAGACACCATCCTAGATTGTGGTCTCAGGGTTCTTCCCAACCATCAAGTACATGGGTGTAAACAACTTCCTCTTCCCACCCTCAACCAAAGCATCCGCCCCCTTGGCCAATCCATCAGCCGTCTTCCTCGTCCCCTGCGGCGCAATCCTGCACATCTCCATCAATCCAATCAAATTATGCATCACCAACCTCCCCCATTTGTTCATTCTAAACACTGTCAATAGATCACCCAAACTCTGCGCATATCGCATGTCACTGTCCAACGGCCAGTACCACGGTGCTGGTCCGTCATCTGTGGCTGCGAGATCCTCGTGGTGGAGTAGCTCGAAACCTGCTGCTTTGATGGCTGATAGACCGTGGTCGATCTTGAACATCTGTGCAATACCGTCACCCAGTTCAATGTCGAGACGGATACGTCGCTGTTCTAGGTCATCGTTGTCGTAGGCGTCTGTCATGAGCCACTCGTATACGCCAAAGATACCGCCGGGTTTGAGGACGCGTCGGATTTCGCTGTAGACGCCTTCTAAGGAGGGAGCGTGGACGGTTGCTTCGATGGCATAGACGGCGTCGAATGAGTTGTCAGGAAAGGGCATTTTCTATAACTGTTAGCTCATTCATCTCGCCATGAAAATGATTTACTAACCATGAAATCGCCCTGAACAAATTTGAGTTTGTCAGACAACCCTTCCTTCTCAGCATAGATACTGGCGCGTGAGACTTGATACTCGTTGATATTCAAACCAGTAACATGGGCTCCCGTGAACTTGACGATTTCTCGAGCAGGTCCACCAACACCACATCCAACGTCGAGGACTTTCATCCCAGGTTTGATACCGATGTTGTGGGCGAGGTAATGTTCGTGTCGGGCGATAGCTTGATGGAAGGGTTCACCGTAGGCGAATCGACAGAAATGAAAACTCTGAGACCATCCGTACTCGTAAAGGTCTGTTGCGAGGTTGTAGTATCTGTTCAATCAGTAAGAATCATGTGAATCAGAGCTGTTATGACTTACTGTCTTGTCAAACTCGCATAGTTATCAGTTCTCTCCTGTCTGACAGCTGCTACTTCATCCTCAGCTTTCTTGTTATCGAAATACTGAAAGTACTCGTCGACTGCGGCAGCGTGGGCTTTGTTGTCTTTGTTTATCATGGCGCGCATTCCTCCCCTTGACTCTTTTGATTTTCGATGGAGGACATTGTCAAAGGCTGAGTTTTGGGCCTCGTCGTAAGAGATCAGCTCGTTGGTTGACATGTTGGCGGTTTAGAAGAGAAGACTAAAAGAAGACTTAGAGATGAGATGAAGAGGGTCGATGAGCTGACTTATGGTCTGACTTTGGGAGAGATTCGTTTACTTATATAGAAACCTTGAAGTCGACATGGAAGCGCTTTCGATATTCCAAGCCTCTTGGAACACCGATATCTGACTGCATATCCGTATTCTCTAACAACTTACAACACTTACATCACAAGTATGGATATCTTTACGAAGACGAACAAGAGGTTATCCGAAGAGTTGCTGCAGCTTTCCGAGCATCCGTATACTTGACGTCCGTAATGCAGAGTACGAATACGAGGCTCGTACCCGAATGCGAGAACTGATAACGAGAGCTCTACACCGTGATGACCCGGTTTAAAACGTCTAGAATATCGCTCAGGATCTGATCTGATCTATAGATGTAGTTCGCAGCCAATCGGATTGATGATGATGCCCGTTTATCTCGAGGCGAGCCTGTTCCTGCAGGTCGCTTACCAGCGCAACGGTTTGGAGATCCTTGGCGACGATGCGTTAAATGAATCCTCTGCTGGCGATTACATTGTCGGTTTTCCACCATTTACAGATGGCTTATTGTGCATAAGGTGTGAAATATGGTCCGTAATTGAACTCGTCAGTGTTCGTATTCGCGCTGCTGGATCCTTGATAGTGAATCCGAGCCGTTCAGTTGACGAGAGCGAGTGTATTCAAGCCCACAGAGTCCTATCTAAATAAAAGCAGAAGGCTAACTGCTTGTAATAGCTTCTCTTCTTCCACAGGTCAACTCAAGGAGATATCAGTTTAAGATACAGAATCGCCGTTAATGCAAGGTCGTGTCACTTAACCATTAATTGCATTCGATTGGTAGAATGAGTGGTCATATGGCGAGTTGAATCAGGCTTTCTGTTGAAGCCTTTGTTGCATGTGTTGCATTTGAATGGGTACTCATCTGTACCAACTCGTGCTGTCGAAGATCTGCCATCACCTTGAATGCCATATCGCATTTGCTGCATTTCCAGGGCTTATTGTCCAAATGGCGAACCAGGTGCTGGGTGAGCTCCGCCTGGGTCTTGAAACGAGGATCACACTTGTCGCACTTATGAGGCCTATCCTCTGTATGAACTCGCTGGTGTGCTTTGACCGCACTACTCCGCTTGAAGCGCTGTCCGCAAATATCGCATTTGTAAGGGAACTCGGTTGAATGTACTGCCATATGCATATCAAGCTCGTATTGAGATTTGAGCCCTTTTTGGCATAGATCGTAAACACATGATCTCTCTGCTTGGGATACAGTATACCGTTGTAGAACATACTTATTCAGAGTGGTAAAGCCACATGGATTGCACTTTAGTGCGTTATCCCAATAAGATTGGGCCTTGGGATCATCATCAGGCCTTGGTCGATCTTCATGTGCTATGCCTCTGGTACATCTGCGGCAATGCTCAATCAGTTGCCCGGCGCTGTAGAAATGCTTCCCGCAATAGCTACAAACAAGAGGGTCCCTGGGTACTCCGTTTACCCATGCTTCAATTGATACCAGGGATGTCTCAAATTCTGGCGTAGGAGGTATCGGTACAATTGAGCGATCCTATTCGCCCAACCATATTTCATTCCCAAGGGAGAGGTCGATTCTCCAGAAGGGGTGATATAGAGGAATAGTCATAATGATTGACCGGAGACTATTCCAGGAGGAAGTATGGAAATTCCTCATCGCCATATTTGTAACACCAGCGTCGAGGGTAACCGTAGCAAGGTTGTGAGCGAAGATGAGAGACTAATTGGTGATTGCGCAAATTCTTTATTTTGGAGACGACGAGCAACTTTGGCTTGCAAGACTAACATCAAGATAATGGCTGCATGTATATTCTGGAATACAAACGTTAGTTTGTACTCATGGATGCGGCTAACAATAGCTTCAGAAATTACCCGTCGCTCTTCTACCGTGTTGCATATATTGTGGTTAAAAAGCTCGTAGT